>NW_028050916.1:0-14895 GCF_054177405.1 Leptonychotes weddellii
ACAATAATGGTAAGTGATTCTAACAGTCTGTACCATTTTCCTAGGGCTGCTGTAACAAAGTAGCACAAACTGGGTGGGTTAAAACAACAGAGACTTCCAGTCTTACAGTTCTGGAGCTAGAAGTCCAAAATAAAGATGTCATGTCCCATATTTTCACCATAAGCATCTTTGCTGTAGACATCTTTGCTGCAAGAATTTGTGCAGCAAACATGTTCATTGTATAACTAATTGGCCATAACACAATTTTGCTACAGAAGATAAAAAAAATGACTGGTTGACTGTTTGATTTGACAGTTTAGCTTCATCAACTGGTAACAATCTGTTTCATGTCTCCATTGGAATAGTGCTCCCGTTTTTCTATTATATAAATCTTAGCCCTTGTGATGGTCTATACAATGGCCTAGTTTTGAGCCTACATTTCCCACAGAACTTTGGAATGTCCATCAGTGGATATGTGGCCAAGAACAAACAACACCGTGGAAGGCTTTCACAACACAACACCAAGCCCAGTTACAAATATGAACCCTAATATTTGGAAAAGGAGACCTATCTTAATTAAGGAAGAAATTTCAGCAATAAATAAATAAATAAAGTGTGATGCCAAATAAGGAGACAAATGAACAGGTAAAAAAGAATGTATCATACTGAACAGAATAATGAGGGAAATACTTTGCAGACAAGTGCTTAGGTACAATATACAAAATAAAGTCAGTTATTTGCACAGTATTGCCATGAATCTGTACTATACATTTTGAATGTACTCAAATATTTTATACTTTGCAATAAAGTCTTTTTAATTTTGTTATTCATTTATGTCTCATTGTGTCATTTTTAGTGAATGCCCCCCTCTTATTTTTCATAATTTTATCTTTTTGAGCAAAATTGCCTTTTGGTCAATTAGTGACGTGGCAAAAAAAGTAAAGTAAAAAATAAAAAATAGAATAGAATAGAATAGAATAATTGCATCAGAAAATGCTTGTGGAGAAAATGCTTGTAGCAGAGATGCTTGAAGGAACACTATAGCCATGCTCTCTGCAAGCCCTGAATAGACCCTTCCTTGACTACTTTCAGCTTCTGATGGTTTGCTAGTAGTCTCTGGTGTTCCTCGGCTAGTAGCCACACAACTCCAATCTTTGCCTTGCTTATCACATGGCACTCTCCCAGTGTGTGTCTGTCCTCACACGGACATCTTTTTATGAGGACACCAGTCACACTGGAGTAGGGGTCCACCTTCATCTACTATGATCTCGCTTCAACTCATCACATCTGCAAAGATGCTTTTTCCAAACAAGACCACATTCTGAGGTTCCAGGTATTGGGACCTCCAATCTTTCTTGGGGGGAAGGGGAGATGTAATTCAACTCTATCACAATCTTTATTTGACATTAACAACACAAAGGCATGCACTGTCATGGAGCACACAGATCTGGCTCACACAGTGGTCTCTACACTAAACATGTTATCATCAAGATGTTTCCAGTAAGTTATACATATTAAAAGCAGAATCTGGGTCTTATTGCACATGGTGTTCACATTCTATCTCACAACCACCCATTTGTTGCCACAGCAAAAATATCGTTTGACATTGATGAAATTAAACATAAAGGCAGAATACAATATAATATAGTTACAGCAGAATCAGTCAGGACGTAAGACCTAGAAGGACTGAGCAGGAGGAGAGACGATGGACTCTGAAAAACAAACTGAGGGTTCTAGAGGGGAGGGGGGTGGGAGGAGAGACGATGGACTCTAGAAGGACTGAGCAGGATCAAAAATTGCACTTATGTCTAACTAAGTACAAAAGTCTTACTACAGCCTTTCCATCAAGAACAATAAATCCTCCATCCTGGATAGAGGACCCCCCCCAGTGAAATCTGACTTCTAGGCAAGTAACAAATTATCTTTCAGTATAAGTGTATTTCATGCAATATTTGTTTATCTGAACTCAACATTTAATTGGCTTCCTGTATTTGACCTTGCTAAATCTGGCAACACTATCCATGATGCTCTTACTGCCTATTAAGTGTTTTTCCAGCTATTTTCCTGGTGTCATGGTGGATTGTGGGTGACACAGTAAAGGGGCACATAGAAGAATAAGCATACACTAGGTTCACTCATCTTTTCCAATGTTTCACTACAAAAGTCTCACATTTACCAAGGTTGAGAACAGAAATATATATATACACACACACATTTATAATATGTGTATATGTATATGTATAATATGTGTATATTATGAATTTATACGTTTACATAAATGTATGGCATGTGTATGTATATTGTACTGAACTGTGTCCGCCAAAATTCATAAGTTGATTTGCCCCAGTGTGACTGTATATGGAGACAGGGCCTTTAAGGGGGTAATTCAGGCTAAATGAGATGTAAAGGTTGGGGGTCCAAAAAAAAAAAAATGGTTTGGGGCTCTAATCCCATAGGACTGGTATCCTTAGAGGAAGAGACCCTAGAGAACTTTCTCTCCACACACACAGAAAGGAAAGACCATGTGCAAACACAAAGAGAAGACAACCATGTGCAACTAGGAAGAAAAGTTTTCCCAGAAACCAACTTTGGTAGCACCTGATCTTGGACTTTCAGCTTCCAGATCTATAAGAAAGTAAACAACTGTGTTTAAGCTGCCCAGTCTGTAGTATTTTATTATGGCAGCCCAAGCAGACTAGCACTATATATAATTTTATACACACACACACATGCATATAAATGTGTGTATGAGTAGATGGTTGTGTATGACCAAGAAAAAGTTCAGTATTGCTCTGAAACAAATGGATATTACCTATTTTATTTTCAACATTAGTAGTGGCCATCAGAAAGACTTCTGGGAATTTTTCAAAAAATTAGGTCTACGTGCAATGTTTTAAGCTTAAAAAGTGCTTATTGATAATCAACAACATCAGTTTCTAATGTTTACTTGGAATTACCCATTTTCTGTATGGGTATTTCTTACGGTTGAGGACGTGCCTTTTTGAATGCATTGCAAAATGTGAACATCATGATTTTGTCACCTTACTATGAATTTTGTGTTTACTTCACATGTGAAATCTATAATAATATACATTCAGTAGAGCCTTCACTGGAATAAATTGAAGAAGGATTTATTTGCACTTTTAACTGGAAGGACAAGATATAGAAATTTGATTCAGCAGCTCTATAGTGGTGGCTTAGGATCTACTTTCCTTCTGCTAGCCTCCCCCTGGTCATCAAAAAGTGGCTCTCCACACCTTGTAAGCATAGGCTTCTTGTTCTACAACCCAAGAGAGAGAGACATGGTGAGAAAAATCCCAAAGAATGAAAAGATCTTCCCTCCCCAGAAAACTTGAACAAACGTCACTCAAATCTTGATAGTCCATGTCTGTATACACTCCTGTGACTGAACCAACAACTATGGCTGAAGGATTGGATCATCTGATTAGTTTCAACCTGAGTCTAGTTCCTTGACTCATAGCCCTAGACACAGAAAAACATTCAGCTTTGCCCAAATGCAAGAGCTACATGGGTAAATACTGTGCCCTGGTAACCCACAGCTTTCCTGAGGAGACATACTGAATTGCTTTCATTTCCTAAGATTTTCTTATGAGATATGTCAAACAAAAAAAAAATTGAGAGTTACATTATGAACATCTGTATACCCATCACGTAGATTGTACAACTGAAAATTTGTTATATTTGCTTTGTGACATATCTAGCCATCTCTCCATTGCATTAGGTTTTGATGATCATATAAAGGTATTGGTGCTTACAAAATCCAACATATTTCTAAAGTCAATTACATTTGTATGAGCTTAGAATGCATTTGTTCTCAAACTCCTCTCACAAGCTAAGTGAAGTTTGATCATCAAGCCACACATTTTGCATTCAAAGCTCAGAATTTTAAACCTCTGGAGGAGTAGTTTTGGGCATTGAAGTTCTGATTCTAGTGAATCATGTTTGGATAATTCTCCTGCAAATGGAAAGATTCACTGTAGATCTTGCCATTTACATCAATTTTCTTTGATTGTCAATTCAACATACCCGTGCTTTAAAAGGTGTCTAAACTTATTACAGCTTCCAATTTCTCAAAGTTCTACTTCTACAAAACTTGATCACTTTTACTGATTCCAATGGGTTTCGTACATTTGTTCTTCCAAAGCACAATTCAATTATCCCCTCCCTTCATAGTGCTCCCAGACTCCCACATTTAGCCCTAGGCTAATCTGTCCACCTTAGTGTAGTTGTACATTTCTTTATGATAATATTTATCATGTCATAATTGCAATTATCTGCTTATGAGCCTGTCACCCTGACCACAGTATTTTTATTATCAAGCTCCAATTTTGTGGTTTCTGTCCCATAGTGGGAAATCTATAAAGATTTGTAGAATTCAGTTTAAATCAAGAGATATATCGGGGTACCTGGGTGGCTCAGTTGTTAAGCGTCTGCCTTGGGCTCAGGTCATGATCCCAGGGTCCTGGGATCGAGCCCCGCATTGGGCTCCCTGCTCCGCGGGAAGCCTGTTTCCCCCTCTCACTCTCCCCCTGCTTGTGTTCCTGCTCTCACTGTGTCTCTCTCTATCAAATAAATAAAATAAAATCTTTAAAAAAATAAAAAATAAAAATAAATAAATCAAGAGATATAAGTCGGACCTGGGATTTTTAAACACTAGAAAATAATAAGAACAATCACTTCACATGTAACTACTTCTAAAAACCCCCATTATATGCTTTAGAAATCAAAATCAGGGGGGTGCCTGGGCGGCTCAGTCGTTGGGTGTCTGCCTTTGGCTGGGGTCATGATCCCAGGGTCCTGAGATCAAGCCCTACATTGGGCTCCCTGCTCAGCGGGGAGACTGCTTCTCCCTCTCCCAATCCCCCTGCTTGTGTTCCCTCTCTCACTGTTTCTCTCTCTGTCAAATAAATAAATAAAATCTTAAAAAAAAAAAAATCAAAATCAGTTCAGCAAGATATTAGGTTCTCTATTACAAATCACAATCTCCTTAGAATCATGTAAAAGAAAACCAACCTAGTTATTATAAGTTTTATTAAACCACAAATAGCATTTAGAATCATGGGTCAATATGGAAAAGTCTGGGCACTGAGCTAACATGCCAGGGTTCAAGTCCAAACTCTGCTCCCTTCTAGTTGTAAGACCTTGGGAAAATTTCTAAAACTTTCCCTGCTCAGTTTCCTCTTCTGTAAAATGGAGATAGTACAACTACCTATTTCCTTGGGTTGCTGTGAGTGTTAAATAAATTAATTCACATAAAATTTATAGTATCTTATACATAGTAAGTTCCTAGTGTGTTGTATTTTAAAAGATGTAGTAGACAGTATCTACTGTTTTAATAAAATCCAAACCTCCCCACTCTCATTTTTTTTTTCTTTTAACAAAATCCAGATTCATCCAAGTAGCTATAGAGATCCCTTGATCTCAGGATGGTAAGACTCCATCACAGCCCCAGGGACTAGACCATGCTGCTCTAATCTAGCCATGTTACTGTCCTAGTACTTTGTCTGTGATGGTATAGGAGTGGCCAGTGAAGGTTAAGTGGGAGACTCTGGATGGGGCATCTAGGACAAGTTTTTGTTTTGTTTCGTTTTGTTGTTGTTTTACTCATTAAAATGTATAGATATGACTAGCTTGGCCCTCTCTCTTTTTCCCCTTTTCTCTTCCTGTCTATATTGCCAAGGGAAGAAGCTACATGGTCACCAGGACAGAAACCGGCCCGCCAAGAAGGGCAGAGAAGACGGATGGAAAGAGTTTTCATTTGTGATGACATCACTGAGTTGCTGCAATAACATTAAATTATCTACCTCTAGACTTTTGAGTGAAGAATACTTGCTACGATTTAATTATCATCATTGAGGTTTTTGATACTCCTAGTTAAGACAATCCAATTGGCACCAACAATGCCATATGGCATACCGTGGTGTGGTACATGATAACAACACTCTCAGTGAGGACAGAAAAAGCTAGAGTAGTAAATACCATGTTTTAAATGCTTTGCTAGAGGTTCTAGGCCACCATGAGTTTAGTCCCTGTACGAGTCCATTAACTTTCCCTCTTCTACAGATAAAAGTTGTATCATCAATCTTAAAAGACTGCTTTTTCTTAGCTTGGCCTTTAACTACAATGAACTAGGGAGGAGGAGAAAACAGATCACTTGGAACGGATTCCCACCCTCTACAGAAAAGATAAGTCTAACAGATAACCTTCTGTTTGAATATGCTACTTTAAACAATAGAAAATGTAGGGCATTGATATTTATGTTAGCCAATGACAGAGCCATAAAACAAATTTGAGGATATTCAACTTTGGAATTCATTCATTCATTCAACAAATGTTCATTAAATCTGTATCACTGCGAGGTACTATGAACAAGACAACACCATCTTTGTGCTCACTGGCCTTTCTATTTGATGGGAGGAGAAATGCTTTTGAGGGTTTTTAATGTAAGGGAAAGGAAGATTAAGATTAGAGTGAATTATGTGGGAAGCCAAGGTAAGTTTGGAGATCATCTTTTTCCCACAGATGTGAAAGATGTGATCAGAAGACAAGTTGTTAGTATCAATGCCAATAGCAAGAAGGAAGTTTGAGTTTCTTTTTTTTTTTTTTTTAAAGATTTTATTTATTTATTTGAGAGAGAGAGAATGAGAGAGAGCGAGTACATGAGAGAGGGAGAAGCAGAATCCCTGCTGAGCAGGGAGCCCGATGCGGGACTCGATCCAGGGACTCCCGGATCATGACCTGAGCCGAAGGCAGTCGCTTAACCAACTGAGCCACCCAGGCGCCCGGAAGTTTGAGTTTCTGGAAGGAATCAACTTTTGAACCAGGTTCCATTTATAGACTCAAAAGACCTTCACAGAATTTGCTTTCCACTCACCCCAATTATATACATTTGTCCTTTCTTTCAGTTCAGCTTCTTGAAGTGAGAAGTATAAATTCTAGCCAGATCCCTGGTCAAACCTTTAGAGAAGTCCCCTCTTGAAACCATAGGAGCTGCTGAATATTGCATAGCTGCCATTCCCCTATATTGCCCCAAGGGGAGGGGGCTTTCCAATATCAGCATAAACCACAACTGTATAATTTATAGAATCTTTTCTTTCTTCAAATGCACTTATTCTAACATCACATTTTTAAAAGATTTTGTAAAAGAAAAATTGCACCCAATCAGTTTGAAAGCAAGGAAGACTTTATTCAAAACTATTGCCATGAGGGAGAGAGATGGAATTCACTTCTAAAGTTTATGCCTGGAGGCAAGCTAGTGGAAAAGTACTGGAGGTCATTAGCAGGGAGGTTGGGCTCTGTGATTAGGCCTGCTGTATTTGCTAATTGACCTTTATCAAAGTTAGGCTTCAACCCTTTCGAAAAGGCTGGAAAATAGGAGTGCTATCTCTCTAGATAATTACATTTCAAAGGAATGACTCCCTGGCTCCTGAGAAAGACATTTAGTAGAAGATTTACATCTCAAAGGGGCAAAGGAAGAATTTACAATTCTAAGTTTTCTAAAGTAAATGCTCTAGGAAATGGAGGGTTCAGTGGCCTACCATCAGAAAGAAAGCTGTCTAAAGTTGAGTCAGGCTGAGGGGAGCAACCATTAAGGAGGTTTTTGTCAGTTTCTTGTCACCATCCCCTGAGATGGTAGCACCCAGCATTGCCCCATGGACGAACAGAAAGATACCTTTCACTGGGCAACTGCCCCAAATTGCTTTCAACCTTATGCATTTTTTGAAAACACTCACATCTCATCTTTTTTGCAAAGCTCCCACATCACTTTTTCCTTTTTTTAAAACAGAAATTTAAAGTGAAGTTGACTCAGAATGGAAGAATAGATATCATTGCATATTTAAATATCCCAAAATAGTTGAAAACAGGCGGGGAAATCCATTAAGTCATCCCCTGAAGCCAGACTTCTCTCCAGCCTCCTCCTCCCGTTCTCTCCAGTACTCTCCAATAGAAGTAACTTTCTCCCTTTTATCAACCCCTAGCGTTTAAAACAAACCGATGATTTTATGTTTAACAAGCTTTCTGCAGGATTAAATACTAAGCAGTTTCATATAGATTTCCTTGTTCACTATCCAGTCTTTTCATGCTTACTTTTCTTGTTGGCTAAAGACAAAGAATTCTGAAGGATCAGCACCCCTTGTTTTTCTATTAGGGCACACCCAAACTGTTGATTCCAACTTACCTTCTCATCTGTGGCTTCTGTCTTACTCTGCTTGCTCCCTTTTTATACCACTCGCTAATCCTCATTGTATTCTGATCTGGAAAGAATACGGAAATCTCTGCTTGACTCTAGTATGACTGACAGTTCTATGTGTAACTATTAGGAACCTCTCTATAAACTCAAGGAGCTGGAGTGTGTGATGAAAAGGAACTTCCACTAGTCCTAAAGAAATTTTCTGCTTCCCCTTTCAGAAAGGAGAAAAATCACAAATGTAACCTCTGGCAGGGTTAACATGCTACATACCCAGACTTTTTTCTTACAACATCTGCCTTCTGGCAATGCGATTCTCATCTGCATTTCTAAAGCAGCTCCTATTGGCTTTGACTACATTTCTAAAAATACTTAAGGTCTGTCTGCATTTATATTTGAATCCAGATAACTCTGCTTCTCTGAAGCCTTGCTCTCTGGAGGATAATGAAGGGCATATCCTCTTATAAAATAGTGGACAAAACATATATTAAGTTTCTGTAAAAACATACAGAAGTGCAGCCACAGCTGTTAGAGATCAGTATCTGGAGAAGGTTTTGATATGTTTGAGAAACATATTAACATGTTTCAAGGGGAACAGGTGTTAGTTTCACAAAGGATTTCCTAAGAAGTGAACTGATCAGAAGAAACAAAGCCATTTTCTTTTGGTCTCATAATGAGATGGATTTCACACACAGGCACACACGCAATTGCTCAAGAACTATGGAACTGTTAAAGGAAATATACAAATAGAGTTGTAGCTAGGAACTTGTAAAAGAGAACATATGATAATGAAGACTTAACATGTGGCATGTCCTAGTCAGTTCTCCAGAGTATTCTCATCTAATCACAGACAGAGGTGCTGAATCTTCTAGTACCCTCCAATGGAATTGCTCCAAAATGTAATTAAAGTATGCAGCATTAGCTTTCTGACAAAAGTCAGAATCTCTCCTTCAGGAAGAATGTGAAATCAATGCTGCCATTAGTTCTTGTGAAAGAATAATTGACATATATCTGTATCAATTAACATTGATGTATTCATGTGCGTATTATATAATCTAGGTACATAGATATATATTTACATATTCCAGCATGCCATAATCTCCCCTAAGCTTTTCTATCTCTTAGCTGATGTTTTGTGCATGTATTCTTTCCCCTAAGAAAAGATATGGAAGGTAAAGTGGCACCACATGCTGGGTTCACCTCAATGTGTTTCCATGTTCTCTATAATGACAACCCCGAGTCCTAACCATGTGAAGCCCTGGGCTCCAATTTTTCTCTCTCCAGCTGAAATTGTTGAAAGTTGTGTTGAGCTTTTCAGCATCTTGTTGCCTCCATCTTGATTTCTCAGCCTCTTGGTTCTATATCTGTTGGAGATCTTGGTCCTTTAAGCATTGGATTTCTTGTTGACTCTCTGATGCCTTCATATCTTCAGACATATTTTTTAAAATTCTATCCATAATTTATAGTTGATTTTGGCAGAGCAGTTGCTCTGCTACAAGCTAATCTATCCTAGCTTAAAGCAGAGTTCATATGTTTGTTTTCATTGTATAATTGGATAGCTCTAGTTTACATTTGATGTAAAGAAATATTCCTAGATCGCCCTTATTCATATACTCTAGGAATGGTCCCCTCAGCTTTGGTATCTTCTCTGATTGTTCCACACAGGGCCCAATTACATAATGCACTGGATTCTTCCTAGAATCCCTATAGAATCATGGGAAAGAACCAAGCTTTTGGCCTGGCCCACTTCATTTCCAATTTAGTAGCAAGGGTCTAGATGTTCACATTGATCACAAAATGACCACACACATCCCCAACCTTCTTGCTTGGCCCTACACATGTACTGTTGTGATGTAGTCTTAAGGGAGGCTTCTGCAGATCTTATAAGAAGTTCTAAGCCTTACCCTTAAGAAGTCTTCTGAGTGAGGCAAGGGGACTAGACCTTAATATTTCCATGTCACTCAGTCATTGAGTGTGGGCTGCCTCAGTAAGGAGGCAGGATCATGAGTGACCAGGTCCCTTCAGCAGAGGTAATCTCTTTAAGGGCTGGGTCTGAAAATCCTTCTTTCCTGAAGAGAGATCTGGGTAGTGCATTGCAATATCAACCCACAAAAATACATGGCCAATGCCTCATGTTTCTTGGAACTCATAACCATCAAGTTTTGAATTTTCAAAGTGACAGGGTGAAATGTTTTCAAGACCTATAGTCTCCTAAGACCATTAAGTATCTAGTACTCATTTCAGAAATGGAAGTTCCAGGGGCCTCAAGACCAACTGAATCCTACATTAACAATCAAATTCTTCCCTGCTGTGATTGATCTTTCCTATTACTCAGCATTTTTGAGTTGTTCATAAGATAATTCAATGGTCTTATTTGTAAACGGAATTCAGGAACTTATGCAGTTGTTTCCAGTGGGAGAACATCTGTTCTTCCTGGATTAAATTGTCCAGGTCTCTTATGAAATTTTGTTTTATACTTTCCCAATAGTTTCAAGGAGGTTTCTGGTACTTTATACATTTTCCTGCATAGAAATTTCAGAAATTGCTAGAGAATTTTGTATCCTCATTTGTAGGAACATTTACAGAGTGTATTCTTTTTTTTTTTTTCTGTGTTCAAATGTTGCAAAATGCAACAACCTCATTACCTCATCACCTAATGAAGTTACTCATGTAAGCAATCCCTATGGCATGTTTTTTATTTATTTACTTTCTGCTATAGTGAAAAAGGGAAGAAGAGAAAGCCATGTGAATTTGGGAATGTAATTAGTCTTGGCATAGCCCTGGGTCATAGCCCTGGCTCACTGTGCATGCAATTAGAGATGTATAAATAAAGCTTGTATCCCCACACCCATGATAGTGCTATAAAACTAAGCCATCACATAAATTTGTCAAGACTGCTGTACATATAAACTACAAGCCTTGGCTTTACACCAACCAAATCACATCAGAAGTGTTTGCTTTGGTCTACTAATTAAGTTATATGGAAAGGCCAAATTCATCTGGGAGCAGCAAAACCAAAACCCCCCTAAGACATTATAAGGATGGCGTACAAGATAGCATAGCTTACATGCCTGTTTTCTCCTCTGCTCACATTCAACAAATCAAGGAGATTCCCATTGAGGCATGCAGAGAGCTCCCTCTAACAGATGTAGACAAGTGCATTAATAAATCATGGCCATCATTAAAATTCTTAAACCAATATTTTGTGATCAGGCATGCTTCTTGTTATCGATTCTGGAGTTAGACAGAAATAGTGCATATACAGAACATTAACTAATGAAATCATTATAGTTGACTAGTTGCCAAAGATTACTAGGAACACAGTCATGGTTTAGAAGATAGGAGGGGAAGAATGAAGGGGGGAAAATCGGAGGGGGAGACGAACCATGAGAGACGATGGACTCTGAGAAACAAGCTGAGGGTTCTAGAGGGGGCGGGGGGGGATGGGTTAGCCTGGTGTTGGGTATTAAAGAGGGCACGTTCTGCATGGAGCACTGGATGTTATACGAAAACAATGAATCGTGGATCACTACATCAAAAACTAATGATGTGTTGTATGGTGACTAACATAACATAATAAAATAAAATTAAAAAAAAAAAGAAGAAGAAGATAGCAGGAGGGGAAAAAGGAAGAGGGGGAAATCGGAGGGGGAGACAAACCATGAGAGATGATGGACCCTGAGAAACAAACTGAGGGTTCTAGAGGGGAGGGGGGTGGGAGGATGGATTAGCCTGGTGATGGGTATTAAAGAGGGCACGTTCTGCATGGAGCACTGGGTGTTATACACAAACAATGAATCATGGAACACTACATCAAAAACTAATGATGTAATGTATGGTGATTAACATAACATAATAATAATTAAAAAAAAAGAAAACAGTCAAGAAATTTGACTTGCAAAGTGTCTGTGGAGCCATGTTGTGGCTAATAAATTTGTGCAGCTTCTGCTCACGTATGCTACCCTTAAGCACAGCAAGGTGGCCCTAATTGTTTTTGTGTTTGTGCGTATGCTCTCTACTCTATCCCAACGTTTTTCAACTATGCCCACAAATTCATATGCTTGTATTTTCAGATTGTGCACAGCAAAGCCACTTAGGTATAAACTGGGATTTAAAGAGGCAGATGAAATTGTGTCATCCTAAGAGCTGCACAATTTATAACAGATGCTGAGAGCTAAACTTTCCAACCAAACAGCATCAGAAAATTAGTAAGAGCCGCAAATATGACACCAATTACATCAGTGAGCTCTCCAATTCCAAGAGTAAATTTCCTGTAGGAGATGTTTAGGGATGTCACAGTGAAATCAATACTTAGCACCTTCTGAATCTTTTAGCTCACCAAATCCTTCTTAATTTTAATTGAGGTCAAAAATATTTTCTTTGTCTAGTCTAGCTTTAACTGCATTGGGGGGGCATATGTTTTAGAAAACTGTAAGGAAACATGATATGGACAAGAACTAAACACACAGCACGTGCCAGCCACCTCTCCTCACTCATCCTATGCACACAGAAATTTTTTAAAACTCTGTTTAAATTAAAGATTTCCTGATACCTTTAAATATTTATGATGAGCACTTACAATATTAAGGGATTATTTGTCTCAATGCATTTTTTCCCTGGAAGGATGAGATCTTTGAAGGCTCTTAACAAAATGCTGTGATTCAGCCCCTCTCTGCCTCCACCTATTTGTCAAGTGAGCATGTAGTTAGAACCATGGCAAAGCAGGCATTATTTACTCAATAAACCTTAACAGCTTTATGGAAAAGCTCTAGATTCAGTTGTTATAAGAGAAAGGATGTTTATAGCATGACATCTTAGTGAATTCTGTCTTTGATGGACTTTGTTCTAACGGAATTCAAGTGTCCGTCTCCAGCAAAGGACTATTTCTGAAATAATGTGGTCATCAGTATAAACTGTCACTTTGTTTTCAAACTGCTTAAGGAAGTGAGGAAGAGATGATAGTTTTTGCTTTAATTTTAGAGTGACTTCTATGTCATGGTAGGCTAGATTTTGGCAGTTCTTTGATTAAGACATTACAAACCCTTTTAGAGCACCCCTTTCAAATTAAAAATTATACTCCTTTTCTAGGAACAAATAGAATCAGAAGAACATTAGGCCACAACGAAATGTATGCTCTTTTATCTTAAGCCAGCAGATGTTCAATACAGAAATGATCCTCTCCGTCTTTGTAAATGTCATCACAGGTACTATAGGCAAGTGCAGTCTTGCCCTAGCTGTGGGAAGACCAGTATATATTGTTCAGAGACCCAAGTTGGAGTAAATTAAAAAGATTGAAGTCTAAAGAGATTTCTTTTGTCTTGGATCTTAAAACTTATACCAGTCCCCTGTCTGAACAGATGTCAAATCTAGAATCACAGTCCGTATCTCTATGCTAGGTCACCTTGTCCTTATTCTGGAATCTGTGCCTAATTCTCATTTTTTTTCATTGCACAGAACAGGGGCTCTGTCTTTAAGTGAAAGTAGATAAAGTGTTGAGGCATCCCAACCTTGCTAACAAATTCTATCCTCTTCCTTTATTAGTTACCTCCTTAAAACAAATTGAAGGTGGGAGGGTATTGTGAGTAACTGAAGAGTATCAACAGGGAGAATTTGAATGTTGCAGAAAAGGGCAAGAAGTATGAGAAAGATGAGTGATCCCCCAAATAAAGCTAGGTGGCTAGTAGTAGATGCTTATTATAATTAGAACTTCATCATTTCACCCTTGCAATGAAACAGAGACAAAGAACATCTAAACCTTAATGTTGGGGAAAATTCAAAAAGATACATTTTCAGTGATGAGTGTTGGATTAATCATCTAATGGAAGAATTTTGACTCATATTATTAATGTTATACTTTGCTAGATAATAGAAAAATCTGAGTGTGAGCGTGATGCAGAAAATCTAGTTTTATCTCTTGCTAAGCAAATTTTTGATACAAGTCTTCCTTACAAATTCATTCATTATTCATTCACTGAAGAACATTTTTATTGAGCACTCGCCATGTGCCAACTGTTATTTGGGACACTGGGAATCATAATAGTGAACAGAGAATTTCCTGCCTTCTGTGAGTTTCTGGTTTTGTGGAGGAGAATAAAATAAACCCATATACAAATAGATTATTAAAAATTTTTGATACTGGTAAGTGCTGTGAAGGACCTCAAATGTGATTACTGATTAGAGCATAACTGGAAATGAGGCAGGGGCAACGCAATGTTATGTGACCAGGGAATATCTGTCTGAGGACGTGATCTTGGTGGTAAGACTGATAAGATAAAAAGATGAAGTCTTCTAGGCGCCTGGGTGGCTCAGTTGGTTAAGCGACTGCCTTCGGCTCAGGTCATGATCCTGGAGTCCCGGGATCGAGTCCCGCATCGGGCTCCCTGCTCGGCAGGGAGTCTGCTTCTCCCTCTGACCCTCCCCCCCTCATGCTCTCTCTATCTCATTCTCTCTCAAATGAATAAATAAAATCTTAAAAAAAAAAAGATGAAAATGGTAATACTGCAGTAATATCAAGGCTAAGGTTCACACTCTAACTAATTATCACAAATGTTAAGAGCAAGAAGAGGTCTTAGAGACAGCTTATGTTTTTTAAGATTTTATTTATTTGACAGAGAGAGACACAGTGAGAGAGGGAACACAAGCAGGGGAAGTGTGAGAGGGAGAAGCAGGCTTCCCGCTGAGCAGGGAGCCCGACGTGGGGCTCGATC
>NW_028050917.1:0-9005 GCF_054177405.1 Leptonychotes weddellii
CTCCTAATTTCCTTTTGTGTATATTCTATAGCTCTTTTCTTCCTTGTTGCCACGGAGATTACATTCAACATCCTAAATTTATAACCTTCTATATCGAATCTGTAGTAGTCTAACTTCAGTAACGTGCAGAAACCCTGTTCCTTCACAGCTGTCTGTACGACACCCTTTTGGTTGTCGAAGTCACAGTATTTCATCTTTATACATTGTGTGCCCCAAGACATAATCATTCTTTTAAATGCACTGTCTCCTAAGTAGGCATAAAACAAGATTTGCAATTACAAATAAGTTACAGTAATAGCAGCTTTTAATTCCTGATTATTTTTCTTTAAAAGTATTAGTCTTTTTACTTTTTAAAAAATTTTATTTAAGAGAGAAAGTGACAGAGAGCATGAACAGGGAGGAGAGGAAGAAGCATACTCCTTGTTTGGCAGGGAGCCCGACATGGGGCTCGATCCCAGGACCCTGGGATACTGACCTGAGCCGAAGGCAGACACTTAACCAACTGAGCCACCCAGGCGCCCCAAAAGTATTAGTCTTTTATATCATGTAGATAACAAAAAGTGTAGTTACCTTTCCTAAGATCATTTCTCCATATAGCTTCAAGTTACTATTGTTATTTCATTCTTGATCCTGATCTTAGGGGAAAAGCACTGTTTTTCCCTACTGCACATGAGGTCAGCTGTAGACTTGTCACATAAGCAGGCCTTCATCATGTCAACATATGTCCCATCTAACCCTGCTTTATCGTGAAGAGATGTTGTACTTTGTCACTTGCTTTCCTTTGCTTTTTCTGCATCTACTGAGATGATCATATGGTTTTTAAATGTTTTGTTGATGTGACATGTCCCGTTGATTGGTTTGCAAATGTTGAGCCATCCTTGCATCCCTGGAAGAAACCTACTTGCTTGGGGTGAATGATCCTTTCAATGTATTGTTGGATTTGGTTTGCTGGTATTTCATTGAGGATTTTTGCATCTGTGTTCATCAGAAATACCTGTAGTTCTCTTTTTTCACAGTGTGTCTGGTTTGTTATCAGGATAATGCTGGCCTCATAGAATGAATCTGGAAGCTTTCCTTCTATTTTTTTGCAATAGTTTGAGAATAGCTATTAACTCTTTTTTAAATGTTTGGTAAAATTCACTGGTGAAGCCATCTGGTCCTGGACTTTTGTGTGTTGTGTTCTTTGGTTACAGATTCCATTTTGTTACTAGTAATAATTATTGTGTGTTCAAATTTTCTGTTTCTTCCTGATCCTGGTTTTGTAAGATTGCATGTGGTATTAACAGGTTTTAGGCGGGTCATGGCTCAAGGCATATGGGCCAGTCTTCAGCTTTATCCAGAAGCCTCCACCCTCATTTTCCTTGGGGGACTGAGCCCAGGGCCCTTCTGTATGTGTAGCATGATGCTCTGCTGGCGTGAGTCCCCAGTGGCCCCCCTCCCTCAGAGAGGGTTGTGGTTAGGGTACCTGCTCTGGGCTGGGCTCTGTGCCTAGATACAGGTAAGCCTGTCTGACGTGGCTCTGCTGTCAGTTAGTGACTGCACCGTGTGCCAGTAGAGACGGGCGTGAGTCAGAGACCAGCGACTAAAATCCTACTTACACTGAGGGCTAGGAACAGTGACTCTGCACAGTGGGGGGGGCACATCCCAAAGGTGAAGACAGGTACTGGGATGGCATGTGCTAAGGCCCTGTGGCCAGATGGAAAAGGATAATTTTGAGAAGCTGACCAGGCTGAGGTAGGAAAGGAAGGGCATTTGAGCTGGGCAGATCCTGCAGGGCCTGTGGCCATGCTGTGGACTTGTATCTTTATTAGAGGTGCAGTGTTCTGCTTGGAAGATGTCACGGCCAACTTGAACTGCCACTGACCTATCCAGCTGCCATGGTTTCAATGAGCTGAGGGAGTCCTGAGGGAGGAGGGAGACCAGTGCTGGGGAGCAGGCAGGAGACCATGCCTTCTGGCCCCAGGGGAGGGACTGGAGAGTTCACTGGTGCCTAGAAGGGGGCTGGGTGCACCAAGGGTGAAGAGGGTTGTGGGCAGGGCCCAGAATGTTGAAGTCACAGCCTGGATTGGGAACCCTGTGCACCAGGTGGGGGAGACAGAGCCTTGGTGTAGACACTGCAGCATGGACCTGGCCCAGGCGCAGGGCTGGGGCATGCAGCAGGTGGGCGTGGTGGAGGAGGAGTAACTTTAGCTGTGGTCCAGGTGGCCGCGGGATGACCCCTTGGGCAGGAGTGGGCTCTGGAGCCCTCACAGGCATGCAGGTGCCCCGTGGCTGGCAATGGCCAGCTGTTGGCAGGGGAAGGAGATATTTGGGCAGATTCCAGCATCCCGTGGGCAGGTGTCTCGGGAGTGGTGGGGCATGGCAGCCAGGAGGGGTGGGTAGGGGCTGCGGGTCCACCCTGTCCAGCGAGGGGGTTCGGCTCACGCAGAGCAGCTCTCTCCTCCTCCTCCCCTTGAAGATGGGAGGCAGCAGCTCTGGGTGGATTTAAAAATAGATGAGCCTCGCTCTGGGCAACATACTCGGTTTGTGAGAGGAGAAAAGCCTCCCCACACCCAAATCTGCATCAGGGCTTGGGGGCCGGCTGGCTTGACACTGGCCCTCCCGCCCATTTGTCCCCTGCCCATCCCGAGCTGGCTGGCCACAGCATGGCTTGTTCCCTGGCCCCCGGCCCGTCCCCCGTGTGGAGCCGTCCCTGTCCTCCCAGGCCACCTCAGGGCCGTCCCCCAGCAGCCTGCATCCACCCTCCTGCCTGTGTTCACCTACCTCTGACCCACAGGAGATCGTGGACTGGTTCAACGCGCTCCGTGCTGCCCGCTTCCACTACCTGCAGGTGGCATTCCCAGGGGCCAGTGATGCTGATGTGAGTGGCGACTGCTTGCGTCCGCTGGGGGGCTGGGGGACTGTACCCCTCTCCATTATTCTGGGGCATTTCAGCTCAGCGGCAGCAAGCAAGTGGGGAGGGAGCCGGGGGTGTGTGGGGGAGAGCGACCAGGACGGCCCAGGCCTGAGCCCATCTTCCGCCCTAGCTGGTGCCGAAGCTCTCCCGGAACTACCTGAAGGAAGGCTACATGGAGAAAACGGGGCCCAAGGTGGGTCTGACCGGCTGGCCTGAGCCCCCCAGGCCTCCTCTGAGATCAGCGTCTCAGCTACCTGGGGCTGGGTGGGGCTGGGGTGGCCGTGGTGGGCCCAAGTGCCAGGAGCACCCCCGGGAGAGGACTTTGAACGGATCATCTTGGTGTGGATGGCCCTGGACCCCAAAACCTTTTGTAAGCAGGGGCCCTGTGGACCCAGGACTGTGGGGCTCTGGATCGGGCTGAGCCGGCCTCGTGCCTTCGCCCCCCTTCATCAGGCCCCCCGTGCACCTCCTCGGGCCCTACAGGGGCCAGCTCAGCCCCTTCCCTGCCTCGTGGAGCACACACGCGGTAGCCCCACAGCCCAGACGGGGCCCCCAGGGAGGACCGCGAGGAGTAGGACGTGGGGAGGGGAGGAAGAGCACGTGCAAAGGCCCTTAGTGCAGCCACCTAGTGGACAGAGCAGGATGCAGCAGCGCCCACAGAAGGCGCCGCGAATGAAGGAAGGATGAATGAACGCACGCACGTGGGGGTGCCCCGCCTCAGGCTGACCAGCGGGACCCCGGCACTCTCTGACCCACAGCAAACAGAAGGCTTCCGGAAGCGCTGGTTCACCATGGATGACCGGAGGCTCATGTACTTCAAAGATCCCCTGGTAAGGGAGGGTCTCGGCCCAGGTCGGCTGGGCCCTTGCAGGTGGACGTGTCCTCCCCCACAACACGGAGATGAGTGACAGGCCCCTGTCTGCTGGCCACAGGCGGCGGGGATGAGGAGCAGGAGGGCGGGCCGGGTCTCTGGGGCCAGGGCTTCCCCGGCTGTGAGCAAAGCCACCCCCTTGCCTAGGGGCTGCCCGGCCTCTGCCCACAGGACGCCTTTGCTCGTGGGGAAGTCTTCATCGGCAGCAGGGAGAGTGGCTACACGGTGCTGGACGGACTCCCGCCATCCACCCAGGGCCACCACTGGCCACACGGTATTACCATCGTGACGCCAGGGCGTAGGTTCCTGCTGGCCTGCGAGACGGAGCCGGAGCAGCGGGCCTGGGTGGAGGCTTTTCGGAAGGTCGTGGACAGGCCCATGCTGCCCCAGGAGTACGCGGGTGAGTGCAGGTGGGGTGGCAGGGGAGCGAGCCCAACGCCTCCTGGGTGGCCGGGACACGGCTGAACGCCTGTCCTTTTCCAGTGGAAGCCCACTTCAAACATAAACCCTAACGAGAGATGGTTCTGGAGGCCCGAGGGAACTGGACTCGCTGAAGTGGCCATCGAGGAGGCAGCGGCCAGACTGGGGGGCTGGCAGATGAAGGACCCGGCTTCCTGGCCCCGGCCCTAAGTGGCAGCCCCGGACTTGGCCACGTGGGGCCTGAGCTTTAGCCACTAGGACCTGTTTCTCTGGAACCTCACTGCAGGCCGGCCGACCTGACCTCTGACCCCACCATGCTGCCACCCACTGATGTGACCGCCCGCCCACCCACCCACCCACCGAACCACCCTTCCTCTGAGGCCTAGGCCCGGCCTCCTGGCTCAGGGCAGCCTGGCAGCCCCTCACCAACTCCCCTTGCCCCCTGCCCACCTGAGCAGGACCCTGCCCAGGAGGCTGGGCCGTGGGGGCAGCAGGCGGCCTGCATGCCTCCCCTCCCCACCCTGCTCCTCCAAGTCCCCCTCAACAAGTATTTATTGAGCACCTGCTGCGTGTCGGTCATGGGGTCCTGGGTGCTAGCATGGGGGACATGGTCCTCCTCCTCAAGCAGCTGACCTGGCACGTGCGTGAGGGCCCTGGGGGTCAGAGGCACTGGGGAGCTGCAGCTCCCTGGGCCCCAGCACGCCTGGATTGGAAGGGCGAATGGAGGGTCAGCTCCTGTCTGCCACCCGCTGGGCACTGGCTGCTGACCCACCCCACCAGCCTGACCTTGTGGTCACTGAGCCCTTGGAAGGTGGAAGCCCGGAGTCCCCCACAGGACCCAGCATACTGGCCAGCCGGTACTTAGGACCACTTAGCCTCCTCCCCCAGTGGGGGGCTGGGGGGGGCAGAGAAGCAGCATGTGTAGGTGGCGGGTACCGACTGGGTGATTTCGGTGGCCCCCCAGCCCCCGTCATCCCCTAAGGCAGCCCTGGACCAGCCCTTGAGAGGACCAGGAGGGGGTCCCCAAGGCAGGGTGTCCTGTCACGCCAACCCTCATGTCCTATCCTAAAGTGGCCCCTTGTGTAGGTCAGGGGCTGGGGAGGGGGCACGGGGTCCCCAGGAGGACCTACCTGCTGGGCTCCGATACGTGCCAGGAGTGGGGACATCCCCAGAAGGGTGCCCCAGGGCCTCTGCCTATCCTCGTGGGCCTGACTCCCACCACCCCATCTCCCCTCTGCACCTGAGCATGGGGCTCCCCTGCTCAGACCTGTGTAGGCCTGGATGGGGGTGCAGCTGCAGGGGCAAGAGAGGAGTGCCCCCCTCACTCCCATCTCTGCTCCGGTCCCCAAGATGGCTGGGCCGGGGGGTGAGGACAGTCACAGGGTCACCCAGGGCCCCCACCCCCTCCTGCTCCAGGCAGGTGCCTCTTCCCCAGCCACGCCAGATGCCACACCCGTGATCGCTAGCCCATCTTCCCCGCTTCTAGACAAAGAACCTCAAGCCCCAGAGGCGGGGGGGGGGAGGGGGGCGGGTTTCTCATCCTGGGTGGAAATGAAAAGATAGAGGCCCCCAGGACTCCCCCTCCCCATCCGGGGAGCAGCCCCAGCCACGCATTCTCCGGGACTGGTCTTCTAGGCCGTCTTGACCAGACGCGAGGGCGTCGTGCCCAAGACAGTAACATGTTAAAAAGAAACACCAGAACGTTTTACCACTGGTGGGAGTTCTCCAACGAGGTCGGGAGCTCATGGCCCGCAAAGGGTGGTCACGGTGCTTACCTCACACACCTCCGCACAGTGGAGACGTGGGCAACCCACGGCCCGCATGCTACGAACGGGAGGCCGCGTTCCCCGAAAATGACAGTGCCATTCACAACTGCATGAAAAAAGTGGCAGTGCTCACAGGGAAAGCGGGGTCAGGTGCACGGCTGCAAAGCTGTCCCCCACCCGGGAGGGGGGGTCTCCACGGGCTGAGGACGAGACAGACGCTGCCACCACGAGGGGAGTGCGGAGGGACGCCGGGAGGTGTGCGCGGTCTGGGCTCATCTACTTAGTGTGGGGCGAAATTCCACAGAAAAACCCACGTTCTGCTCCGACGTCCCTCCCACTGAACTGACTGTGCCGGATGCATTATTGTGGTTTCAGAACAAGCATCACGGCACAAGCTGGGGGTCCGTCGCAGGCGTGGGGCCTGCCCCTTGCCAGGACTCCCTCCACCACCACCCTCCACAGAGAGCCCCGGTGGGTAGTTTGTGGGGGGCTCAGCGCTCTCCTTCCCCCACCCCGTGGCCTGCACGCAGAACCTGTGACAAGGCAGGACCCCACTGGATTTGGTTTCTCACATTTAAAGAAACCACCACGTAGCTACACACGAATCACAAGACCTTCCCGACACTGGCCGCTCGTGGCCGTCCACAGCGCCCCCTGCGGGCACAGCGCGCACAGACCCGGCCACCACTGGTCTCGGCAACCGCTCCCGCCCGCCGGCCCCAGGAGCTCACTCAGAAAGGACGAGCGCTGCAAAGCCCAGTATAAAGGATTTATTTCAACTCAACAAGTAACACAAACCTTCCTTTAAATTCCATTTTACAGTCAATAAAAGTGTGTATCTCAACTCCTTCCCATGCATGATCACTGTGTATTAATCTACAACTCTTATTTAATTGTGAAAAAATAAAGTGTTTCCCCTCTCGTCACTGCTCTGGGAACATCTGGTATAGCGTGAGAAAGGGCAGATCTGCTCACTCCTGGTTATTTGGTTAAAACCTACAATGCCAGGTCAAAGGAACCAACCACCCAATGAAAATAAATACTGCATTACGAAACGTGGAAAGGACTCCTGATCCCAAATGGCCGCGGCCTCACGGTGTGGCCCAGAGCGGCCGCCCAGATGCTCTCCGGGCCGCCGGCGGCCGCCCCCCACACCACCTTCAACGGGATCGGGCCTGCGGGCCTGCGCCGCCGCCGGGTCGTCTCCCAAAGCAAACCAGACACAAAGGACAGGGAAAGGGTGGTAGCGCGGCAAGGCCTGTGCTTTATTGTGGGTCAGTCTGAAGGTGCAGGTGCAGCCCAGCCGGCCCAGCCGCAGCCCCGGGCGAGCTCACGGGCGGCCACCATCGCCTCACAACGGGAGCCCCGGGGGTGAGGGCCCGGGGTCAGGGCATCTTCATGCAGGCCAGGCGGGCGGGGTCAGTCGAGCTCAATGGGGCTGCTGTCGTCCTGACTGTCCTCGCCCTCCTGCTCCGAGGCGCCCATGAGGCTGCTCAGAAGGTTCCCTGGAAGCAAACGCAGGGGCCGTCAGGGGCACGGCGGCTGCACGCGGTCAGCACCCCCTGCCCGGGGAACCCCACCTTCCATGGTGCCATGTTCCCGGGGCCCCCCCGAGTCTCTGGGAACACTCAGCGTGGCTGCAAGGCCCTGGCAGCCGGCGAAAGACCCCGAGGGCCCATCCGGGGGACACAGCACGGCAGCCTGACAGCCCCGGAGGGTCGTCAGCAGAACCACGTCCCGGGGAGGTCACCGTCGAGCGAGCACACGAGTGCACATCACACGGGGACATCACAAAGAGGTGAGGACGCGTTCACATGCAGAAATGGTGACCACCGTCCCCCCCAGGGCTGCTACCACTGACACGATTTGATGCAAACTTAGGAGATCAGAGGGTCCCCTGAAGCCAAACCACCATGGAAAGAACAACGCTGTCTGGACAGACTCGGGCATGTGAAATCAGGTCCAACGAACAGGCCACCAGAAGCCCGGGTGCCGGAAGGGGCAAGTCTGAAGTTCTGGTGGGAAATGAACGGGCACCAAGTGTCAGGACGCCCGTGGCGAGGCTTGAGGGCGGGATGTCACGCCCAAGAGACGCCAATCCACAGAAACCCCACCTCGGCTTCAGATGCACGCAGCCCCACCCAGGCCCGGATACGGCGGGAGTACCTTCCACGAGACAAATCCAGACACAGTTTTCAAGTAGAAAGTCCAACTGTGTATAGCAACCTTCAAAATCATCTCAGACAAAAGACCTTTCCACAGAGCGTGGTTATGGCTCAAAGGACGCAAATGCCCAGCCAGGCCAACCCTGCGGGGCCCACGAGGCAGGGTGCCCACCTGGATTTGGGCAGTAGGGCGTGAGCAGCACCGCCAAGCTTTGCGGGACAAGCGCCCGCCTGAGCCTGTCACCTGGGGGCCACGTCAGCTCCGGCAGGAACACGGTGCAGTCAGCGTGGGGGACATGTATCCCTTACGTAGATCAGCCACCTGTGATTCTGTGACGTCACTTCCAGAAGGAAGCTGAGGAGGGAAGCCTCGATGCTGCCTGGCTGCATGAGACCTCTCAACGGCAAGACTGGTTTAAGTACGTGCAGGTGAACGATGAACTCTGTGAAGCAGCATCTACTCAAAAATCCCACCACATTCAGGCTCACAAAATCCACATTCAGATGAAGGACTAAACTGGCCGTTGGCTGGCAGAGGGAAGAAGTCCGTACGAGACTGCGGGGAAGGCCACACCATGTTGCCAGGCTAGGCAGATGAGGGGCAGAGGCCTGGCCTCCAACACCCACCAAAACTAAACCATGAAGAAGTGGACCATCTGAACAGACCAGTAACAAGTAAGGAGACCGGATCCATCATCAAAAATTCCCAACAAAGAACAGCCCTGGCCCTGATGGCTTTCCTGGTGAATTCTACTCAACACTTAATAACCAACACCAATCCTTCCCAAACTTTTCCAAAAGAATTGAGGGGGAGGGAGCGCTTCCTAACTCATCCGACGCGGCCAGCAGAACCCCAGAGATACTACGAGAGGATCACAGACCAGTAT
>NW_028050918.1:0-406 GCF_054177405.1 Leptonychotes weddellii
AAAAATATCCATGCAGGGCGCCTGGGTGGCTCAGTTGGTTAAGCGACTGCCTTCGGCTCAGGTCATGATCCTGGAGTCCCGGGATCGAGTCCCGCATCGGGTTCCCTGCTCGGCAGGGAGTCTGCTTCTCCCTCTGACCCTCCCCCCTCTCATGCTCTCTCTATCTCATTGTCTCTCTCAAATAAATAAATAAAATCTTTTTATTTATTTATTTTTTTTTAAGATTTTATTTATTTATTTGAGAGAGAGAGAATGAGAGAGAGCGAGTACATGAGAGGGGGGAGGGTCAGAGGGAGAAGCAGACTCCCTGCCGAGCAGGGAGCCCGATGCGGGACTCGATCCAGGGACTCCAGGATCATGACCTGAGCCGAAGGCAGTCGCTTAACCAACTGAGCCACCCAGGCGC
>NW_028050919.1:0-406 GCF_054177405.1 Leptonychotes weddellii
GAGGGAGAGGTGGATTCTGGAGCCACATGGCTACCAGGAGTTTGCTAGGCTGCAGCAGTCCTGGGGGCCACATTACGAAGAGGCCGAGATCACACAGGGTTGGGGGGAAATTGGCATTTTTCTGTCACTTGGAAAGGAGATGTGTTAGAAGCTATGATACTGTTTGAAAGCTAAGGAGGGCAGCGATGAATTAAGGAGGATGTCTGCAGGGGAAGAGCTGAGTGTCCCTTTCAGTCTAGAGACTATGTCTTTTTTCTTTTTTTTAAGATTTTATTTATTTTTTGACAGAGACAGACACAGCGAGAGAGGGAACACAAGCAGGGGGAGTGGGAGAGGGAGAAGCAGGCTTCCCGCAGAGCAGGGAGCCCGATGCGGGGCTCGATCCCAGGACCCTGGGATCATGACC
>NW_028050920.1:0-406 GCF_054177405.1 Leptonychotes weddellii
CTGAGCCCATTCCGATTTGTGCAGAGCTGAGTGTTTTCATATTCTTTAATTTATTTATTCGAGAGAGAGAGGGAGAGTGCGAGTGGGGGGAGGGGCAGAGGGAGAGAGAGAGAGAATCCTCAAGCAGACTCCCGAGGCTCCATCCCATGACCCCGAGATCATGACCTGAAACCAACAGCCAGCCACTCAACCCACTGCGCCACGCAGGGGCCCCCTGACTGGTGTTTTTAAAGGGAGGCTGAGAGAGTAGGGAGGGGGCATGGGTGGGGGCCCAAGCAGAGGCAGGGAAATGAAAACTTTCAAGAAATGGGTATGTGTGGGTCAGTGTAATGATGATTAGCCCTGCTGCGTCTGCTGGCTGGCAATCATGAAGTTAGGATCCTGTCCTCCCACAGGGACCGGCAGA
>NW_028050921.1:0-406 GCF_054177405.1 Leptonychotes weddellii
GCAAGACCTTTAGAGCCTATGTAAAAATCATATATTCTGGACAATAGTAATAGAAGTTGAATGACAAATGCCCTTTGTGGTAGCCTTTAAGTGACCCTGCAGTTGCAGCCCCTTTGCTTAGGGTCTTGCTCAGGCTCAGTTCTGGGGTCCTACTATTGGCAAGCTGTTTCAGGACCTCTTTTCCCTCCCTCATCATGGGGGTAGAACACAAAGGCCCACCAAATGTATACTACCTTTGTTACTTTCTCCAAACTGCTGGGCTTGTCACTCTGTCACAGAAGGAAATTAGGTTTGTCTGACATCGTATTCTTCATTGTCCGCTTGATAGAGTGCCCCGTGTACCTCAAAAACTTTGATTATTTTCCTTTTTTGGTTCCAGGATTTTTCTAGGTATGAAAGTAAACAA
>NW_028050922.1:0-406 GCF_054177405.1 Leptonychotes weddellii
ATAAATTAAAGTTTCAAATGAATAGCTAAAATTTGGATCTTAATTATTTTTAATATTCTATAAGTTTATAGACGGTAATTACAGTGCTCAAGAATTACATTTATTTTACAAATAGAAATGGAGTATAAAGTTAAGACAAGATTATTAGGTTTTGATTGCTATAGCAAATAAATATTTCTTGTAAAAATGTTGAGAGAGAGTAGAAACACTTTAATTACAGAGGACAAAGAACACAGGCTATATGTGTTGTTTAATCTTTACAATCACTCAAAGATTCAATTACTCTTATTATCATTTTATATATCAAGGAACAGAGCTGAAAGGAAATACATAACTTTCTACAAGTCTATATACTTTTTGAGTATCAATATGATTTGAAAATAGATTTTGTAAGTAATTTTAGAAC
>NW_028050923.1:0-406 GCF_054177405.1 Leptonychotes weddellii
AGGGGAACCTGTGTTTTCACTGAGTTTTCCAGCGAGTGGGTGTTTGCTGAGAGTGAAGAAGGTAGAGGTCCTGCCGAGGGGGAAACACAGGTGCCACGGCTTGGTGGGAGGGGGAGAGGCCCAGCAGATTTAGGCAGCAGGTCAGGACAGGCCTGGACCCACTGGGGCGGGGGGTCGTGTGGGGGGGACACAGGTGGTCCGGGGCACAGTGGCGAGCTTAGCGGCAGAGAGTAGCAAGTGGGGTGGGTGGTGGTCACATCTGGAGGGGCCTGCAGCCAGGGTCCCGGGAGTCTGCTGGGACCCACAATGTGCAAGGAGGATTGTCTCTCCTTTTAAAGCAGGGGAGAGTCAGGACCCAGTTGAGTTGCGGGGAAAATCTCTGATGGCCAAGGGGAGGGTGGGTGGC
>NW_028050924.1:0-406 GCF_054177405.1 Leptonychotes weddellii
AACACGCACACCAAGTAGGCGTAGCGAAAATCCCACTTACAAGCATGCCATTTTCCTTTCTCCCTCGGTCTTTTAAAAAAACAGAGCTATAACTCACCTACCATAAAATCCACCCTTTTAAAGTGGTTTTTAGTATATTCACAAAGTTGCACGTTCATGGCTCTTTTCTAACCCCAGATATTGTCATTATCCCTCAAAAGGAAGCCCATCCCCAGAGGCAGTCACTGTCCCCGTCCCCGCTCCCTCCGGCCCCCAGCAACCATCAGTCTGCCCTCCACCTCCCCCTGGTCTCTCACTTGGAGTTCCCCACCAAACCCCAAGCTGGCGTTGGCCTGGCCGGTTCCTCCCAGCACAGTGGTGACATCAGAGGAGTTTTGTGAATATAAATCATTGTTCTACACGGAAA
>NW_028050925.1:0-406 GCF_054177405.1 Leptonychotes weddellii
AAAATTCTTCTAGAAATCTCAAGAAATCAGTTTTTCTGATAGACACATTTGCCTACAAAAGTTGATGAACTTGCCTAGGACTGTAATTATAAAAAAAAAAAAAAAAATCTTTTTTTGACAGAGAAAGAGACAGCGAGAGAGGGAACACAAGCAGGGGGAGTGGGAGAGGGAGCAGCAGGCTTCCCGCGGAGCAAGGAGCTGGTCGCGGGCCTCGGTCCCAGGACTCTGGGATCATTACCTGAACCGAGGGCAGACACTTAACGACTGAGCCACCCAGGCACCCCTGTAAAAATATTTCTAACAGGACAAACTATAGCCTAGCTCTCTGAACAAAGAAATTTTTTTTAATTGCATTTATTTATTTGACAGAGAGAGAGAGTACAAGCAGGGGGAGCGGCAGAGGGAG
>NW_028050926.1:0-406 GCF_054177405.1 Leptonychotes weddellii
ATCACCTGACTCCAGTAATTCCTCTCTTAGAAATCTACCCAAGAGAAATCAAAATAAATGTCCACACAAATTCTTGGATGTGAATGTTCACAGCAGTGTGATTCCCGGTAGCCAAACAGTGGAAATGGCCTAATGTCCATCGGCTGGTGACCAGATAGACCAGATGTGGCGTGTCTACACCATGGAACATGAATCAGCAGTAAAAACGAATGGAATACTGATACATGCCCAGCATGAGTGAATCTCAAAGCCAGTATGCTAAGCAAAAGATGTCAGACGCAAGAGACTACATTTTCTGTGTTTGCACTCACAGGAAATGTATGGAAAGGGCAAATCTGTACAGAGAGTAAATTCGTAGTTTTCTAGAACCTAGAACTGGGGATGGTGGTGGGGATTAACTATCAGA
>NW_028050927.1:0-9005 GCF_054177405.1 Leptonychotes weddellii
TCATGGCATCATAGACCAAGTTGGTAAGTATTCCTTCTTCTTCAGTCTTCTGGAAGAAAATTTTTGTATTGTTTTTCTGTTTCTATTTTATTGATTCCTGCTATGATCTTTATTATTTCCTTTCTTCTGCTTACTTTTGATTTTCTTTTTTTTTTTTTTTTAAGATTTTATTTATTTGACAGAGAGAGCACAAGCAGAGGGAGAGAGAGGGAGAAGCAGGTTGCCTGCTGAGCAAGGAGCCCGATGTGGGACTCGATCCCAGGATCCTGGGATCATGACCTGGGCCAAAGGCAGCCGCTTAACCGACTAAGCCACCCAGGTGTCCCTTACTTTTGATTTTCATTTGTCCTTTTTTTCTTCTAGTTTCTTATGATAAAAGATGAAGTAGTTGATTTGAGATCTTTCTTTTTTCTAATATAGGTATTTTAGTTCTCTTTCCCTTTCAGTTTTGCTTTAGCTGCATCCCACAAATTTGATATGCTATATTTTTATTTTCATTCAGTTCAAGATACTTTTTAAATGTACATGTGGAAATGTGCAATTTAGTTTCAAATATTTGGGGATTTTTCTGGTATATTTCTATTACTGATTTAAAATGAAATTTTACTGTGATCAGATATATACTTTGTATGATTTAATTCCTTTTGAAGTGTATTCAAACATGTTTTGTGTCACAGTGTATGGTATATATAGGTAAATGCTTTGTGTGTACTTGTAAAGTATGTATTCTGTTATTAAGTGAGTGTTCTATGAATGCTATTTAGGTCAAGTTGGTTGACAGTGTTGGTCAAGACTTCTATCTCTTTATTGATATTCTGTCTACTTCCATCAATTATTGAGACAGAAATGTTGAAATCTCGGGGCACCTGGGTGGCTCAGTTGGTTAAGCATCTGCCTTTGGCTCAGGTCATGATCCCAGGGTCTTGGTATGGAGCCCCACATCGCACTCCCTGCTCAGCAGGGAGCCTGCTTCTCCCTCTGCCTCTGCCCCTCCCCCTGCTCATGCTCGCGCTCTCTCAAATAAATAAAATCTAAAAAAAAAAAAAAAAAAGAAATCTCATACTATTATTTTGTATTTGTCTGTTTCTTGCATTTTTCTAATGGAAAAAGGACAGTCCCTTCAACAAATAGTATTGGGAAAACTGGACAGCCACATGTAGAAGAATGAAACTGGACCATTTTCTTAAACCATACACAAAGATTAGTTGCTATTTTCATTAACAGCTAAAAACGATATATATGGTGACATGCAAATTTTGAAAATTATTTATTTGGAAAGAAAATCTATTTAGTTACTTATTTAAATAACTTTCTTACATATCTTTTCCTTACTCTGGTTTATTGGTGAAAATTTTTGTACTTAAACTTCTCTAGAATAAACATTTCTTTTTTTAAAACATTTCTGTTATATTTGCAAAGAAGAAAAGAAAGTAGTCCTTTATAACTGATTTTTTATAAGTAAATGTTAATTAACTTTGAGGTTATTTAGCACATGCAGCAGAGGCTGTGAGCTCATGACTCATAGGTCATGGTCTGCAAGCATGGTCTGCAAGCATGTTTTATTTGTCTCCCAGAATCTTGGCCCTTACAATATTCTAAAAAGATATAAATGTTGCCATCATTAAAAAATGTCAGAGAATTTATTTATTTATTTTAAAGATTTTATTTATTTATTTGAAAGAGAGAGAGAGAGAGCACAAGCAGGAGGAGTGGGAGAGGGAAAAGCAGGCTCCCAGCTGAGCAGAGAGCCCGACGTGGGGCTCGATCCCAGGACCCTGGAGATCATGACCTGAGCCGAAGGCAGACGCTTAACCAACTGAGCCACCCAGGCGCCCCCCAAAATGTCAGAGAATTTAAATGAAATCTAGATTCATAGAATCTCTTAAAACACTGAATATCTAGAGCTACTCAGAAAGTATCATAACAAAGTATAAGAGCAATGAATAGTTGCCCCCTTCAGATGGAGCATGTGTTCTCCAGAATACAGTCTCCATCAGTCCTTATAGACCCATACCCAGCTCTTTCACTCATACACATCATGTACCTTATGACTGACAAGATTTGAGTTTGCACTTTTTCCAATATAAGGGTTACCTATGGATCCAACTCATCTCTAGATTTCTTTTTAGATTCACTTATAAAATGACTAGGAAAATGCCTCTGGATTTCAGTGAAGAAGCCAGCCAAACCAAAATTCTCTTTCTCTACTTTTTCCTAATCTCTTTTTTAGGGGGATTGAAGAGAAGGATTCTTTTTTGACTTATCTTTCCACTTCCTTAACAAATATGGACATGCTTTTATTCCTCTTCATTTGCCTTTTGTCACCATTTTGGTAAAATGGGATAGAACCTAGCTTGACATCTAATTTTTTAAAGTACCCCTATTTGTTGAAATAAGCTAACACCTTTTTAGCCTCCTGGAATAGGCTTCCCAAGGAATTTGTACTCCAAAGCTACATATATGAGCTGGTTTAGTGATGATTAGGACTAAAAAGTATGAGAAACTTTATATTGTGCAGCAATGTTCTGGGCTGGGTTTTGACTGCTTTCTGATTTTGTTTGTATATACAATATGTTTGTAATGGATGATTCTTCATTGTGACCATATCACTTCTCCAGTTCTGGTTGGGCCATCTTTTTAACTCCATCTTAGAATTAGGAAGTGGTATAGCCTAATGATTTTGTTTGCCTACATGACTATAATGTTTTTGACTTATGTGAATCTTATAAAATTGTAATAAGCAATGTCAAGTTTGCAAATTTCAAATGCCAGTTTTCAGATATAAACTGTAATCTGAAGGGGACACTTCATAAAAAATACATAACCTTCATCTTTTCATCTTTAAAACCTCTTGACTTCTTTCCTGAACTCCAAACCACATGTTTATAAATGTGTATTGTGTCTCTCGCAACCCCTACTCAAGCATTCACATTTACATGAATCTGGGTAGTAGCAAATAGGGAAAGAAATGTCAGCTAACAACTAATGAGTGCAGCTATTAGCTCAAAATAGTAGTCATTTCATTTCATCCTCACAATAACCTCGAAGGTAACTATTCTCATTATTGTATTTTACAGATTCTATAGAACTGAGGCAGAGCTAGATTAATTTGCTCCAAGACACATAGTCACATGGATTCAGGCCAGGGAATTGACTCCAAAGTCTGTTTCCTCCATACTGTCTCCTGAAATGTGTACAGGTAATCAACTACGGGAGGTAAATTTGAGTCATTGTAGGTACATAAGGGAAATTTTGCAACTGGTATTTCAGCTCTGATACAAAGAAGTTGTTGGTTTAGAAATGACATCAATCAGCAGATAACCCTGAAGAAGTCAGATGGAAGAGAGCCACAGAGGTGAAAGGAAACTCAGACCAGAACTAACACAGAAACATGTGCTTTAGCCACTTCCTTTTATGTATCACAGAACTATACCTTATTTATGTTTGTATATCAACTGCAGGTTGTTGCTGGATGCATAGAATGAGTTATGCACATAAACACACACACATAAACAAACACACACACACCCATAAAACTTGTTTGATATAAATGTTCTGTAAACTACATTCCATTAGGTGTTTAGTTACTTATTTTGTTGACCTTATAACACCACAATATAAAATAGAACAAAATAAAACAAAAATGAAAGCAACTTCAAATATTGCTCAGGAAGAAGGCCAGGACCTGAAAGCTTTAGGTAACATTTTCAGAACCATGGGAACTTTAGTGTGACAAGGTTATAGGCAAAATAATGGTCCTCCCAAAGATGTTCACATCCTGTGACCTGTGAATAAGTTACTTTATATGTAAAAGAGAGTTTGAAGATGTGATTAAGGACCTTGATACTTGGGTATTAACCTTGATTACCAAGTGGGCCCAATCTAATTATAGTTTCCTTAAAAGAATTACAGGGGAGATGTGTTGATGGAAGTTAAATCAGAGATATTCGAAGGCACTGGCTTTGAGGTGGAAGAGGGGCCATGAGCCAAGGAAAACAGGTGGCCCCGAGAAGCTGGAAAAGACAAGAATGTAAACTCTCTCCTAGAAAGCCCTGTTGACACCTTGATTTTAGCTCAATGAAACCCATTTAGAATTTTTTACCTCCAGATCTGGAAGACAAATTTGTGTTGTTTTAAGCCATTAAATTTGTGATAATGTGTTAAAAGCAGCAATAGGAAGTAAATATCTACAAAAAGAATTTTGACTTTATATGATGGATTTTCCTTGCTAAAATATTATTTTTAGTTTAGTTTTTAATAAATATTTGAAAAAATATCAGCTTGATTTTTTTTTAATTTAAGAAAACCAACTGAACAATGAATTTTCCTCTTTTTCCGCAAATGAAAAATAAAAATATTTCCAAAATACATAAAGCTTATCTTTTAAGTGTTTTACACTCATGAATAATCCTTGTAGAATGCAAGGAAGTTCTAATATGTATTATTTATTTTATAACCAGGTAAAACAACTTCTCTTTTGTTGCTATTGTAAATAAATTTATCTTTGAGGATTCAATTTAAAATTTCAATTTTAAAAAAAGTTTATTCATACACAATATGTAAAGAATTTAACTTAATCATTTTATAACATACTTCATTTCTGGCTATTTTTGGTCATTTTTTTTTTTTTTTAAGTAGGCTCCATGCCTAATGCGGGGCTTGAACTCCTGACCCTGAGATCAAGAGTTGCTTGCTCTACTGACTGAGCCACCCAGGCACCCCTTGGTGATTTTCAAAGACAGAAAATGAAAATTTTAGTCCTGGAATAGGGGATTTCAAAAACTTCAAGATCTTAGAAAGATTTTTTTTTGTTATTTTTCCTGAAATAATTCTTTAAAAATTCTTAAAACACATAATAAGATGAAAGGGGAGCTTAAATTTCAAATATGCCATAATCAGAAGTTATTAGCCAAAAAAAAGGACTTGATCATAAGTAATACACACACACACACTGCAGAATATATATGTCTTACTTGTAAACTGGATTCTGTTTTTACAAGAACTCAATCATTTGGATCTTGTATTTGCTCGTTTCGCCATTGACATTGTTTGAATCATTGTCCATGAGATCATTTGTTCACCTCTAATCTTTAGAAGATAAATAACTTATAAACTATACCAAACTTAATATAGCAAAATTTATCAACTCTGAAAGCATCTTTAAGTTTGGGGAACTATAAAGTATATCTGAGGACTGGTCAAACAAATATAAAAGATTTGTAAGGGCAAAGTATTTGCTTTTTGGTTAGAATTCATAGATTTCAGAAGGTAGAAGGCTACTGAGAGCTTATTCAGTCCCACTTCTTTGTCTCATCCAAGGCAAATTATTTAACCTTTGAGTTTCATTTTTCCAATCTGGAAAATGGGGCTCACAACACCTATTCACAGACTCCTTGTGAATAGTGACTGAAATAATGAATATAAAGGACTTAATAAAACATTTGGCATATATCTAGTGCTCAGAGGTTTATTATTATCACTATTACCCTAGAAATGTTAATTATTATGGTTATTCTTTTTCTATAAATATTTCTATTACTTAACAATATTATGTTTAGAAGATTCTTCATGGTTTCTGAGGTTATGACTCAATGTGTCAAAGCTCCAAATAAAAGCTGAACATTTTAGTTAATATTTCAGCTTTTGAAAACCTACCCAAACAAACAAATACAAAATAAACAAAACTCCGATTTCTACCCACTATCCACCAAATCAAATTTAAAACCCCTTTGCCATAATGTTTTTCCCTAGTTCAACCTCAAGCTACATTTCCCTAATTTGCAGACACACAAAACCACATGCTGTTCTCCGAGTTTGTCCAAAGGTTTCCTGCTATCTTTCCCTCAGGTTGTTCCTGTCTATGGCCCTAGATGAACACTCTGTAGGAACCTCATTTGGGACTTAATGAGAGAGACTGGACTCAGCACACTGGTAGACTTCTGTTTCTACTTCATTTCCTCCAAAACTTATTAACCATTTGAAAACAGTTCTGTATCCTCAAAGATCTGAGGGAAATTTGGACCAATGAGAATAAGCCACTATCTCAGAGAAACTGGAACATTTTACATTTTTTAAGACCAGGTTAGACCTCCCAGTGGTTAACCACCAAGTAAAACCTCGAGCCACACTGCTTAAATGGTATGAGGTTTTTTTAAAAAATATTTTTATTTATTTACTTGAGATAGAGAGACCACAAGTGAGAGAGAGAGAGAAAGAGGGAGAGAGAATGGGGGTGGGGGGAAGGGGGGCAGAGAGAGGGGGAGGAGCAGGCTCTCCACTGAGCAGAGAGCCCAACCCAGGGTTCAATCCCAGGACCCTGAGATCATGACCTGAGCTGAAGGCAGTTGCTTAACCAACTGAGCCACCCAGGTGCCCCAATGGCATGAGTTTTTAACAAGGCTCCTTCTCAGCCCTATCTTTCTCTTACTTCAATAATGGAACAGTATATTTCCTACCACTATCCTTGGTGATAAGTTCCTGTCTTTGCTCTTGTGTCTTATAAAATCTTATTCTTTAGTCTCAATACCAGCTACTTCAGAAACCTACATCTAAGTCCCATTTAGGAAACCCAGCACTCATCCTGGGCCATTGTCCTCAATTCCTGTGCTTTTATGGCTGCTCTTTCCAGGAAGCTCCCTATGTATGACATACCCTTTCTCCATTCCCTCTCAAGATCCTACCTATAAATGGACCAAACAAATGTTAGCTCCTTCATAAAGCCTTTTCTAATCTCTAAAAGGCTTGAAAAATTCTATTTACAAACTCTTGAGAAATGGTTCACATGCCATTTTGTACCACGGTTATCAGTGTGTACTTATCTACTCATCTTGTCTTGCTGGATATTAAGTCTGTCATGTCTCACTCCTACTTGTATTCCTTAAGGAATATCTTACAATGCCTTCCATCAAGTGAGTGCTCAATAAATATTTCACTAATTGTGTTGAATTAAAATTTTCAGTGTTAAGTTCCTACAGGTAAAAATGAGGGTTGTGTTGTTTTTGTTTTTGTTTTTGACACAGAAGTATGTATAAAATCTTACCCCAGTCCTGTGTTCAATCTGACATTCGTCCTCTTTGTTGTACTCTTCATTAATATTTTCTTGCAGATGCTAAAGTGAGACAAGTGGACATGAAAAGACAATACAACGTGTTAAGTCACATCTACATTTTAAGAAAAACCCAGGGCAGTTCCGATAGAGGTCATATACATTACACCAAAAACTTTCACCTAGACAAACCATAAAAATGAGCTTGCCCAAATATTTTTTTAATGTTGAACCCATTCACCCATAAAACTGTAGACATTGGAGAGGGTGTGTGCTATGGTGAGTGCTGTGAATTGTGTAAGACTGATGAATCACAGACCTGTACCTCTGAAACAAATAATACATTATATGTTAAAAAAAAAAAAGAAGAAGAAGAAGAAGATAGCAGGAAGGGAAAAATGAAGGGGGGGAAATCCGAGGGGGAGATGAACCATGAGAGGCTATGGACTCTGAGAAACAAACTGAGGGTTCTAGAGGGAAGGGGGTGGGAGGATGGGTTAGCCTGGTGATGGGTATTAAAGAGGGCACATACTGAATGGAGTACTGGGTGTTATATGCAAACAATGAATCATGGAACACTACATCAAAAACTAATGATGTAATGTATGGTGATTAACATAACATAATAAACACACACACACACAAAATTGTGTGTCTTTTATTTTAAATAGTGGGATTGACATTTTTACATTTTAATTATTTAGGCACTGGTTACACTCAATATCCATGAGGTGACTTTTCACTTTATTTCATCATCAGCATCATGAGGAGGGCATATGGGGCTGTGTGTGGTTGGGAAATCTATGGGAGTAGGTGTCATAGCATTTGGAGATGATTTCTAGTTCTTTGGTAAGAAGTAATGCAATTTAAAAAATGGTTCTTTAATCCCCTTTGAGCTATATATGACAGATAACAATAAGAATTATTCTTATCTTACAGGGATTTTTGAAGATTCAATAAACTATTTTTGTGTGAACGTGAATTATGAAATATACAAAATTCATTATATTATTTGGGGTCACATATGGGATGAATATCTTATGGAAATTGTCTTTGGATTTCCAGCCACTGGTTTTGATGGTAGCAAATGGAGCTGGTGGAAAATGTCTTTTCTTTACATTGCTCCTGAAAGTGCAGGAAAAATTATCCTGTGGAAGTAGTATCACTGAAGTTTGAGTGGGAGAATCTCCTCTTGTAAAAATACTGATGTCTATACCACTTAATCTGTCTTCAAATAGGAATCACTCTGTGGAAATGCATGGAGTGATGGCATAAGAGAGGGGTTTGGTAATTATTGCCCCGATCCTGGTTTTCAATCAGCGTTTTCACAGTGTAATAATCTGAAGAAGGTTTGAAAGCTCCGTGCTGGAGGGCCTGGTAATATGCCCTGGTATATTTTAAAGCCTCCTGATTGATTTGAATGGGTAGCCAGAGGTGCGTAGTACTGTTTTGGATTAGTCTTAGAATAAAGGCTTTATAACTCAATGTGTTTAATTATTAGAATTTTGTTGTTTTGCTCTTCTTACTTTTAATAACTAACCCATATCATACACATTATGGGCCAGGTGTTACTCTAAATCACTTTACATATGCTAGCTCATAGAATCAATCTTCATAACAATGCTGAGGTAAGCATTGTTATTTCCCCTGTTTTATTTTTTATTTATTTATTTTTAAAATTTTATTATGTTATGTTAGTCACCATACAATACATCATTGGTTTTTGATGTGGTGATCCACAATCCATTGTTTTCGTATAACACCCAGTGCTCCATGCAGTACGTGCCCTCCTTAATACCCATCACCGGGCTAACCAATCCCCCCTCCCCCCTCCCCTCTAAAACCCTGTTTGTTTCTCAGAGTCCATAGTCTCTCATGGTTCATCTCTCCCTCCACTCACCCCCCATTTTTCCCTTCCTTCTTCTAATGTCCTCCATGCTATTCCTTATGTTCCACAAAT
>NW_028050928.1:0-406 GCF_054177405.1 Leptonychotes weddellii
CATCATTGAAATGTCATTCTCAGTTTTCAGAAGAAAATGCAAATCAAATGAAGAAAATATATGGAGAATTCTGTAGCCATCACAAAGAAGCTGTTAACCTCTTTAAAGAACTCCAGCAAAATAAAAAGTTTCAGAATTTTATTAAGGCAAGTATTTTTAAACTATTGCAAAGTGGTAAGCCGGCACAGGGAAATAGTTCGTGCTTTCTTTTTTTTTTTTAAAGATTTTATTTATTTATTTGACAGAGACAGAGATAGCGAGAGCAGGAACACAAGCAGTGGGAGGGGGAGAGGGAGAAGCAGGCTTCCCCCCGAGGAGGGAGCCCGATGTGGGACTCGATCCCAGGACCCTGGGATCATGACCTGAGCCGAAGGCAGACGCTTAACGACTGAGCCACCCAGGCGCC
>NW_028050929.1:0-406 GCF_054177405.1 Leptonychotes weddellii
AGGGGGAGGGGCAGAGGGAGAAGTAGGCTCCCTGCCGAGCGGGGAGCGCAATGATGTGAGGGGGGCTCAATGCAAGGGGGGCCTCCATCCCAGGACCCTGAGATCATGACCTGAGCTGAAGGCAGACGCTTAACGGACTGAGCCACCCAGGTGCCTTTTTTTTTTTTTTTTAAAACAGGAAACGCCCTGTCCAGTGGCTTATGTAAGAGGATTTCCATCTATTCTATTTGATTTTGAAGTCTGATGCACCATAGATATACATTGAAACGGACGGTTGTTTCATTACAAACGTGTTAAAATTCGGCAGGTGTAGCATACTGTTAACTTCATGTAGAAGATCTTCTAGCTTTTGGTTCACTTAGACATTTCTGTCTCTGATAGGAGCATTCAGATGGGCTGGGATCAT
>NW_028050930.1:0-406 GCF_054177405.1 Leptonychotes weddellii
GTGGGAGGATGGGTTGGCCTGGTGGTGGGTATTAAGGAGGGCACGTTCTGCATGGAGCACTGGGTGTTGTGCACGAACAATGAATCATGGAACACTTCATCTAGAACTAATGATGTAATGTATGGGGATTAACATAAGAATAAAAAAAAAATTAAAAAAAAAAATAAATAAATAAATGAGTGGGGACTGTGAAAAAAAAATAAAATAAAAAAAAAAAATAAATGAATAAATAACAAATAAGATGTCTTCTCTCAGAAGATAGGGCAAAAAAATTTAATAGAATTATTAGGGGGTAGAGGATCAATCCAGAAATGTCTGAAGTTACCTCATCTAATAAATGAGAAAGGGCAATAAGAAGAGGAAATAAAGAAATAAAAGGAGAACATTTTCAAAAAGGAAATAAATA
>NW_028050931.1:0-406 GCF_054177405.1 Leptonychotes weddellii
CATCATTGAAATGTCATTCTCAGTTTTCAGAAGAAAATGCAAATCAAATGAAGAAAATATATGGAGAATTCTGTAGCCATCACAAAGAAGCTGTTAACCTCTTTAAAGAACTCCAGCAAAATAAAAAGTTTCAGAATTTTATTAAGGCAAGTATTTTTAAACTATTGCAAAGTGGTAAGCCGGCACAGGGAAATAGTTCATGCTTTCTTTTTTTTTTTTTAAAGATTTTATTTATTTATTTGACAGAGACAGAGATAGCGAGAGCAGGAACACAAGCAGTGGGAGGGGGAGAGGGAGAAGCAGGCTTCCCCCCGAGGAGGGAGCCCGATGTGGGACTCGATCCCAGGACCCTGGGATCATGACCTGAGCCGAAGGCAGACGCTTAACGACTGAGCCACCCAGGCGC
>NW_028050933.1:0-406 GCF_054177405.1 Leptonychotes weddellii
AGGGGAACCTGTGTTTTCACTGAGTTTTCCAGCGAGTGGGTGTTTGCTGAGAGTGAAGAAGGTAGAGGTCCTGCCGAGGGGGAAACACAGGTGCCACGGCTTGGTGGGAGGGGGAGAGGCCCAGCAGATTTAGGCAGCAGGTCAGGACAGGCCTGGACCCACTGGGGCGGGGGGTCGTGTGGGGGGGACACAGGTGGTCTGGGACACAGTGGCGAGCTTAGCGGCAGAGAGTAGCAAGTGGGGCGGGTGGTGGTCACATCTGGAGGGGCCTGCAGCCAGGGTCCCGGGAGTCTGCTGGGACCCACAATGTGCAAGGAGGATTGTCTCTCCTTTTAAAGCAGGGGAGAGTCAGGACCCAGTTGAGTTGCGGGGAAAATCTCTGATGGCCAAGGGGAGGGTGGGTGGC
>NW_028050934.1:0-406 GCF_054177405.1 Leptonychotes weddellii
CCCAGGCACTTGGAAATCTTTTTTAAAAAATGCCCAGGGGCGCCTGGGTGGCTCAGTCAGTTCAGCCTCCGTCTCTTGATTTCAACTCAGGTGTTGATCATGGAGTCGTGAGTTCAAGCCCCATGTTGGGTTCCACACTGGGTGCAGAGCCTACTTTAAAAAATGCCAAGCCAGTCCCCAGAGATTCTGATTAAATTGATCTGCTATCAGGCACAGCCACTGGTATTTATTAAAAAGTTCCTGAGACATTCTAATGTACAAACAAGATTGAGAGCTGTAGCTCTGAGCTTGCTTGAGGAATGAGGTAAATTAATTTGGTAGAGGGAGGGGAGGATTATGAGTGACCAGTGCTTTCAGCATTTTTTCTAACGCAGTCCTCACAGCTGTGCTTTCCTGCGATAGGGAC
>NW_028050935.1:0-406 GCF_054177405.1 Leptonychotes weddellii
GGGATTAACATAAGAATAAAAAAAAATTAAAAAAAAAATTCAAATCTGATTACCTGCATTTGATGTACTGAATACCTATCTATGTATTCTAGTGCTCCCACATTAACCAATTCTACTTTCCAACTCTTATTTGCACCTTCTTTCTCAAAATATTTCTTGCATGATAAGTTTTAACTTTGGATTAGAGTAGAACTGACCAGAATTGAGAAAACATGACTTTAGGAGCAGGCACACTGGTGAATTATATTCTCAAAGGTTTTGCAATCCAGAAATGATTTTTTTTTCAAATGGAAAATAGTGGCTGAGCATTTATGAAGACAATGGAAATTCTAGATATTCAGGAATAGTCTCTGGGTTCAACAGAAAGGACAGGACCTGGACTGTAGTCTGAATTGGGAACAGAAAA
>NW_028050936.1:0-406 GCF_054177405.1 Leptonychotes weddellii
TCAGGGTGTTAAGGGAACTTTCTGAGATGCAAATCTACAGGGCTACAGTGTTTGCCTGGGAGTGCATATCTGTCAGAAGTCATGATTCCTGCACCTAAAATGTATTAATTGTATCTATTTTATACATGAAATTGACTTTAATAAAAAACAGAATCAAGGTGCTGCAGGGGCATGAAGAAGATTTTGTAAAGATCCGAGGCCAGGTGACATGTGAAATGTGGACCGTACATAGAAAAGAGAAGAGGGGGGATAAGAGGTGAGAAAATAAGAGACAAAGGAAGAAAAGACCAGATGGGACACGAGGGTAAACAGGCATGATTGTCGGGGCAAAATGGAGGAGTAGGGGCTTGCGACTGACACCAATGAGTGATGCTAAAAGGGATGTTTGGGGATTAGTTGTGCAGAA
>NW_028050937.1:0-406 GCF_054177405.1 Leptonychotes weddellii
TTTGATCCCTTGGGAGCAGGGGGTTACTCTTCTCCTTTTCTATCAACAATAACAAAACCAAAACCAAACCAAACCAAACCAAACAAAAAAACCCTTCCCTTGATTCTCCATAATGCTGTTGGGATAGATAAGCTAGAATTTTCAAAAACATTTTAATAAATATTAAGGAAGAACAAAAGGGAAATGAAAAATACAAGACCATAAAAAACTGTGGCACACAAAGGTTTCTAACTCCTTCCCTGGATATATAATTCTTATCTCATTTCATTTAGGATCAAAGGGAAAAAGAGGTGCCTTATCAGAATATCTGAATGTTTCACACCAACAGCACAGAAGATAACAATGACAAAAAAATAAAGTTCAGCTCTACTAGGATTTTTCCTGTAACATTTCTTCCAACTTAAAA
>NW_028050938.1:0-9004 GCF_054177405.1 Leptonychotes weddellii
TTTTTTTTTTTTAAGATTTTATTTATTTATTTGAGAGAGAGAGAATGAGAGACAGAGAGCACGAGAGGGAGGAGGGTCAGAGGGAGAAGCAGACTCCCCGCCAAGCAGGGAGCCCGATGCGGGACTCGATCCCGGGACTCCAGGATCATGACCTGAGCCGAAGGCAGTCGCTTAACCAACTGAGCCACCCAGGCGCCCCAGCAGTGAGCTTCTCAAGAATGAATTAAAAGTGTTGAGAAAAGAATAGGTGTATCAGAATCTCTGTTCAGATTTTCCTGATATGCTGATGCCAAAGCAACAATCTCTGAAGTAACAATTTATTGTACTTAATTGTGGCCTATAAACAAATTTGGCTCCATCTTTAAAAAAATATATTTTTAATTATTTTTTAAAAGATTTTATTTATTTTGGAGATAGAGAGAGACCAAGAGGAGCACAGAGAGTAGGGGGAGGAACAGAGGGAGAGGGACAAGGAGATTCCGTGCTGAGTAAGGAACCTGACACGGGGCTTGATTCCAAGACCCGGAGATCATGATCTGAGCCAAAATCAAGAGTCGGATACTCAACTGACTGAGCCACCCAGGCGCCCCAAGATATTTTTAATTATTATCCACAAAAGAGTATGAATCTGTAATCTTGTAATATTGACACCATTCTTTTCAGTAGATTTTTTTTCTAGTCTCTGGGTAAAGACAAAAGCTAGATTGATCCAATGGATCACCTGTTAATTGTCTGGAAGAAGCAAGTATCTTCAGTGTTACTATGTGTTTCAGACAATGTCTTATGTTATAACTATTATTTGGTTCAAATAGTTTGAATTTGATTTATTTTCTTAAATCTTAACTAATGGGTACAGAATGGTGATGATAGTTAATAATACTGTAGTGTATATTTGAAAGTTGCTGAGAGAACTTAAAAGATCTCACCACAAGAAAAAAATTATAACTATGTGTGTTGATAGATGTTAATTAGACTTATTGTGGTGATAATGTACAATATATAAAATATTGAATAATTATGTTGTACACCTGAAACTAATGTAATGTTATATGTCAATTATATTTCAATTAAAAAAAAAAAGCCAATGAAAGAGGTTTCTGAGAAGATGCTGGAGTAAGAAGCACCAGAAATCTGCTCTCTCCTCCTAGACAGCTATTGCAGAGGGAGAATCTGTCTGATATAACTTTTTTGGAAGGCTTGTAACTTCCAGAGGAAGGCTTACATGGTAAATTAAAGTTAATTTTAGTCCATTTTAGCAATTAGCCCAGCAGTAGCTATTGATCCCCTACCCTCCAGCCCCATGGAAATCAGCAATGCATGTGTTGCTGGAGCAGCTTGCACACAGCTTGCAAAATCCAGGGTAGGCGGGGCGCCTGGGTGGCTCAATTGGTTAAGCGGCTGCCTTCGGCTCAGGTCATGATCCTGGAGTCCTGGGATCGAGTCCCACATCGGGCTCCCTGCTCAGCGGGGAGTCTGCTTCTCCCTCTGACCCTCCCCACTCTCATGCTCTCTCTATCTCATTCTCTCTCTCAAATAAATAAATAAAATCTTAAAAAAAAAAAATCCAGGGTAGGCATATATTGGGGATCTGCGTTCTGATAGTTAATTGCTGCATCTGATCATAAAAGTACAGATACAGAAGCAGGTAGTCATTATTGCAAATCCTCCCTCCCCAGATGAAGAGCCTTCCAGGGGATTTAAACAGTTGGTGCCCATTCCCCTTTGGCCTTTCATTTTTTTGGTCCCCTTTTTGGAAGCAAATATTAAAGAGTAGGACATTTAAAATTAACTGCAAATAATAGGGAAATTGGAAAGTTACCATGCATGACCAGGGAAAGACACAGGCTCAAAAAATACCTGGGAATATCTCAAGTTTACACCCCAGGTTCAGGTTGATCCTTGGTATGGAAAAAAGCCTACAACAATCAAAACAAAACAAAATAAAAACAAAACAGCAACTTTTGGGGAAGGGGAGAATCTGATTTCTAGGGTTTCCACATTGTTCGATTCAAATGCATTTTCAACAAAAAAAATCACAAGGCATACAGAAAAACAGTGATGTATGGCCTCTTCAAAGGGGGCAAAAAAACCAGAAATTATCTCTGAGAAAGACCAGAAGGTAGAACTATGTCTAGTGTATTCTTTATATGAACAAAGAAATAAAGGAAAACATGGAGAAAATAAATAATGTATGAACAAGAGGGAAATATCAACAATAAGAAATATATATATATATGTATATATATATCATACATATATAGATGCCTAACACCATATATAGAAATTAATTCAAAAGAGATGAAAAGGGGCACCTGGGTGGCTCAGTTGTTAAGTGTCTGCCTTTGACTCAGGTCATGATCCCAGGGTCCTGGGATCGAGTCCCCACTTCGTGGGGAGCCTGCTTCTCCCTCTCCCTCTGCCTGACGCTCCCCCTGCTTGTACTCACTCTCTGTCTCTCAAACAAATAAATAAAATCTAAAAAAAAAAGATGAAATACCTAAATATAGAGCTAAAATCATAAAGCTCTTAGAAGAAAACATAGGGCAAAATCCTCATGATGTCAGATTTGACAATTATTTCTTAGACATGACACCACAGGCAACAAAAGTAAAAATAAATAAATTGTACCTCATTAAAATTAAAAAAAAAAACTTCTGTACATCAAAGGACATTATTACAAAAGTGAAAAAGCAAACTAAAGAATGTTAGAAAACATTTGCAAATCATAAATGTGATATATAGAGAGTATATATGGAGAACTTCCAACACTCAACAACAATAACAAACAGCAACCCAGTTCCAAACTGGGCAAAATACTTGAATAGATATTTCTCCAAAGAAGGTAAAAAATGACCAATAAACCTCTGAAAAGATGCTCAACATTACTAATCCTGAGGGAAATGCTAATGAAAACCTGAATGAGATACCTCCTCACATTCATTTTGACAACTGCCTTTTTTCAAAAAATGAAAAATATTGGTGAGGATATGGAGAAATTGAAACCCTTGTGTACTGTTTGTGGGAATGCAAAATGGTACAGCTACTGTGGAAAACAGGATGGTAGTCTTCCAAAATATTAAAGATAGAATTACCATATGATCCAGCAATTCCACTTCTGAGTATAGACCCAAAAGAACTGAAGGTAGAGTCTTAAGAAGATATATGTGTACCTCCATGTTTATAGCAACATCATTTACCATACCTAATATATAGAAGTAATCCAAGTGTTCATTGACAGATGAATAGCTAAGCAAAATATGGTATGCACATACAATGGAATATTTTTCAGCCTTAAAAATAAAAGAAATTCTTGGGGCACCTGGGTGGCTCAGTTGGTTAAGCGACTGCCTTCGGCTCAGGTCATGATCCTGGAGTCCCTGGATCGAGTCCCGCATCGGGCTCCCAGCTCAGCAGGGAGTCTGCTTCTCCCTCTGACCCTCCTCCCTCTCATGCTCTCTGTCTCTCATTCCCTCTCTCTCAAATAAATAAATAAAATCTTAAAAAAAAAAAAAATAAAAGAAATTCTAGCATATGCTACAACCTTATGAACCTTAAGGACATTATGCTAAGCGAAATATAGCAAAAACAAAAAGACAAATACTGTATGATTCAACTTATATGAGATATCTAGAGTAGTCAAAATCATGGAAAAAGAAATGCAGTTTCTAAGGGGGAGAGAGAAAAGGGGAGTTCTTGCCTATTGAGTAGAGAGTTTCAATTTTGCAACATGAAAAAAGTTTTGGAGATGGATAGTGGCAAAGCACAATAGTATGAGTGTTCTTAATATCACTAAACTATACATTTAATTATGATGAAGATGGTAAATTTTACGTTATGCAAAATTTTACTACAATAAATATTGAAAAATGCTAATGGGCTACTATAGAAAGGGACAGGAATTTGGAGTCATGTAATATTGACTGTGGATCCATGTTCTATATTTGTTTTAGAAATCTTAGAATTTATCTTTTGTCAAAACTCTGAAAGATTTTATATTTTTATAAGGTTATATTTTATAAATTTATATTTTTATGAGATCTTTCAAAGAATTATAAAGAAATATATAAGTAACTCTTTTTAAATCAATTTAATTTTGTTTCACTTATGATTTAAAGTAAAACAGTACAAATATTTCATGTTTTAAAAATATAAGATTTGAGTGAATTAGAAATTGATTTGTGCTTTTAAGAACTTTTAGTTAGCACATTATTCTAGGTTTTTACTTGTTTCGTTGGTTTATCCTCTACATTTTAAAAAATTAAATAATAGGTCAATTCTACTGCCAAATTAGAAATGAAGTAAAAGTAAGTTATTTACTAGATTACACATGATATACACATGGAATCATAGAATATGAAAACCTTGGTTATTTTCAACCAATAGCCTGGTAGAACTCAATAGTAAATGTGGCCCAAATATTATCTTTTACTGACAAAAGTATGATAATATCTATTTCATTATAAATATATATATGTAATATATAATTTGTGTTTTTTTTAATCATGGGCTTCAGTATCTTCATAAGCACTTCATCAATTAGTGGGTTGAATCAACAGAAGAAAAATACACAAAATACACAGATGACTGTCACATAAACTAATATTACCACACAAAGCTGTCATATGAATGTCAATAAAAAGCACTAAAGTATAAATAATAGAAGTAGAGCTCTAATGACACATAGATCTGAAAAAAAGTTTTGTGAACTAGGTTATATTGAGTACCTAGAAAAATTTTATTAATAATGACAATGATATTTTAACTTTTTCAGTTAAAAATGTAGGATATTTGGTATTATTCACCATGGGGATTTGCTATTTAGTCCATACATATTATAAAATGTTTCCAAAAGAATGATGTTTTATTTTAAATTGAACTTTATTGATTCAGCAATTCTGTAATTTCTAAACAAAGCTAACAGTGTTTTAAAATAATAGTAATGTAAAAATATGAATATAAATTCAGTAAGGATTTTTTCCATTTATTTGTCTATATTAATTGCATACTCAGATTTATTCATTGATTTCTAAGTTATGATTGAATAATGATCAATTTAAATATGCTGTGTCAGAATGCTAAATAATATTAAGTCAAGTTTTGTTCCTACATGAGTTTTATTACATTTATTTGTGCTCAGAAATTCAGTGGAATGCTGTCAGGTTAATTGCCCTAACTTTACCTGAGTAATGTTCCAAAGCTTCATATTGACAGGTGTACCTGTCTTCGGTTAACTATATATCCCAGGGCCATTTAAGCCTTTATTATTAATTGTGGTTGTTAGATTTATACACTATCATAGAAAGATAACATCACATAATTTCTCTCAATTTAGATTTCTCATTATTTAACCTTATAACCATATATTCCAGTCATTTTTTAATCTAATATAAAGGAAGAAAATCATAGGCTCTGTAGATTTGATAGATTGTGTTGTGGTATATGATTCACTACATTATACTATCCCCTAGCTCTCCCCTACATTACTTTTAGCTCAAGCCTAAATTAGTGTTCATTCTGGTTTTGATACTTAAATATTACATCGAATTAAATTAAGGAATTTACCTAATTTGAATATGGTGCATTTTGTTTTTATCTAACTCCTAATAATGTAATAGGTATATAGACTGGATTTATCTTTTCATCCTTCTTCTCCAAAATGTTTCTATATAATTTGCAACTATTTTCTTCATTTTTTTGTGGTTTGTAATTTGGAATTAGTAGAATATTTTGGGGCTAAATCATATTTTACCATTCTACCATTCTGAATTAGGTATTGATATTTGTCTCTATTCTGCATTTCCTTAATTATTAAATAATCACCACTATCTTAATGTAGTTTTTAAGGTAGTTTTCCTTTTTATCCTACTTGTTAAGTGGTGGCTAAATCATCATGAAGCTCTTCAAGATACATTAGAAACATGGCAGAAGTGTTCATCTATAGATGAATGGATAAAAATGATGTGGTATATCTAGCTATATATCTTTCTATTTATCTATCTATCTATCATCTATCTATCTATAGATATATAATGGAATTTTACTTGGCCATAAAAAGGAATGAGATCTCACAATTTGTTACAACATAGATAGACCTAGAGGGAATTATGCTGGAAGAAGTAAGTCAGAAAGAGAAAGACAAATATCATATGCTTTCACTTATGTGTGGAATCTAAGAAACAAAACAAAAACAAAAAATCAGAAAGAGACCCATGAATACAGAGAACAAACTGGTAGTTGCCAAAGGGGAGGGAGTGGGGAAATGGGCAAAATAGGTGAAGGGGAGTGAGAGACACAGGCTTCCGGTTATGGAATGAATAAGTCATAAGGATGAAAGGTACAGCATAGGGTATGCAGTCGATGCTATTGTAATAACTTTGCATGGCGATAGTTACACTTGTGGTGAGCAAAGTAAAACATACGGTGTTGTCCAATCACTATGTTGTATGCCTGAAACTAATGTAACACCGTGTGTCAACTATACTTCAATTAAAAAAAAAAATGTCAAATCCTTTCATGTTTAAGTTCTGATGCTAAAGATCATAAGATGCCAAGGTCTCAGGAGGACAAAAAAGTGGAAGCTCAAGGAGCAAAGGGGAAAAACTGCAATGGTATGTTCACTTTTGTCTTTTCTGATAGAGTTTCTTCCCTTTATTCTGTTATTTCTACCTTCCCTGAGCATAGAATGCTGGTGGTTATGACATACAACATGGGGTTAAATTTAGGAAAACAGTTCTCCTCTATGGCATATCACATCATTTAGTCACTGGGACAAGTCAGAAATCTAGGGGTTAAGTCACTTACTCACTGCACACCCCCCACTCCTATCTACAATCCATTACCATGTTCTGTCAAGTTTACTTCCAAAGTTTGTTCAAATATATATTACTCACTTCTCTTCACCTCCATTGCCTCCTTTAGTCTGATATTGCTCTTCACAGTAGCCCACTTCCACTCCTAACCCCCTAGAGTGATCTTTTTAAAATGTAAATGAGGTCTTAACACTTCCCCCTGCTTGAAAATCATCATGCCTTCATTTGAACTTGAAATAAAAATCCAGACTCTTTAATGTGGAACCTGTCTATAGTTCTATCTCCACCTCCCCTACTTTAGCACCCATCACTGGTCAGTCTAAAACTCTCACATTTCATTTCTGACTCTTTCTAAAATTTGCAAAGTATTTTCTGCCCTCAGGGTCTTCCTACAAATAATTCATTGTTACCATTTCACCTGGCTGACTCTTCCACACATTTTATGTCTTAACTTAAATGTTACTTCTTAGGAGCCCATCCCTATAGTTTATGCCAATTACTCTCTTCCATTCTCTGTTCTTCTATTTCATGGAATCCGAAATGTGTTATAATTATTTTTGTATTTACTCACATTGTGTCTGCCAAGTTACACTATAAGTTTTAAGCTTTATGAGGGGTAAGACAGGTTTGTTTTATTCACCACTGAATTCCTGTTCCCACTATCTAGTACAGCGGCTACCACATGCAGATGCTATGTAAATAAATATGTATTGACTCAAAGATATGGACATATATTCCAGTCCCAGTAGTAAACATGCAGAATTTTTCCCCTTTATCAAATGGATCCAGGAGCAGTGCTTCCTGAATTATGAAAAAAAAAAATTTCTCCTTTCTAAAAAATCCAGATAAGCATACAGCCTAGTAGATCTAATATATATATCTGAAATTCAGTATTGTGACTTTGTAAAACAAAACATTTTGGGTCATTCTTCACATGTAAAATGAGAATATTTACTTGACGAGCAAATCCTATAGTGTAGATCTAAAGTGATAATGTGCATATATATATATGTCTTGTTCTACTAAAATATACACAAAGTTGAAAAATCATTGCTCTGCAGTTATCAGAGGTCAATTTGAAAATGTATAGTTTGTGGGTACCCTTCTTTTATCTCATTTTCTTGCTTCTAATTTACCTACAGTTTCAGACACCAGATATCCAAAGTTTGCTATAACAGTTTGTAAAGTAAGAGATAGTGCCACTGAATGAGAATGAGGTAGGGGAATTAGCAAGTACTCTAGTAATTGGCCAGATTTATTCATATGTGGATTAGTACATGTACTTTTTCACTACTATGATCCAGGTAGATGGATTTGCCTGTAGCTCATTTTGGAGATCCATAGCATTACCTTTTTTTTTTTTTTTTTAAGATTTTATTTATTTGACAGAGAGAGACACAGCAAGAGAGGGAACACAAGCAGGGAGAGCGGGAGAGGGAGAGGGAGAACCAGGCTTCCCGCCAAGCAGGGAACCCGATGCGGGGCTTGATCCCAGGACCCTGGGATCATGACCCGAGTGCGGAAGGCAGACGCTTAACCATCTGAGCCACCCAGGCGCCCCCATAGCGTTACTTTTATCTTCAAACAAGTCTGAACTTTCATATATCACCATCTAGTGGTGACCGGCAGAAAAAGCTAAAGCTCCGTGAAGGTCTATCATCTATTCGTGCCTATAGGTTATATAATAACGCACTGCTTTAGAACATGTCAGCGACTGTCTTAAATATCTTAAATATCTGTATAAGTTGTGTTTATCATTTGGTGATAATATCTGAGTATTATATAAGGCGTAACTCTCTTTCGAGATATCTATAGAATGCCAACCAATTTTGCTGATGCAATGGTGCATTCAATGGTGCATTTCTTTATTCCCCTCAGTTCTGTAGGAGAACTTTGTCGTTTAAAATAAAAAGATAAAACTAATGTTCTGATTTTTTGCATAGAGGTGACACCCAGCGTTAGGATTTTTGTTGTTGTTGTTGTTAGCTGAGATCATATTTGCATGAATGCGGTCATACCTTTGCACTTGATCTACTTTTTGTCTTCCAAAAAACAAGTGTTTGAGGTCCTGAAATGGGGAACAGTAAACTAATCTGTACAATATATAAAAAAGGAGCCACCTTTAGTGAGTATCTCCCTCTGGTCAGCAACCTTTACACATATTCTCACAATAATCCACAGGTAGATATTATGGC
>NW_028050939.1:0-406 GCF_054177405.1 Leptonychotes weddellii
TAGTTAGAAGTCTCCTGCAAGAATGTCACACACAGCCCACCCAGGGGTCGGTGAGTTGTGGGGTGTCAGCACAAGCTGTCCGCAGCTTGCCTTCTGCTTCCTCATCAATGTCTGTGACCAATAAGATAATACAGAAATGACAGAGGATGACTTCCGAGGCTAGGTCACAAAAAATATTATGGCCTCCACCTTGCTCTCTCTTGGACTGCTTACCCTGGGAAAAGGCAGCCACCAGGTCATGAGAACAGTAAAGCAATTCACTGAGAGGTCCTCATGGAGAGGATCTGAAGGTTCCTGTCTACTATAACCAGGGCTATGTAAGTGTGCCATCTTGGAAATGGATCTTCTAGCCCAAGTCAAGCCTTCAGATGACTACAGCCCCAGCCAACACCTTGCTCCCGTAAGA
>NW_028050940.1:0-406 GCF_054177405.1 Leptonychotes weddellii
AAAGATTTTATTTATTTATTTGAGAGAGAGAGAACACATGAGAGGGGATAGGGTCAGAGGACGAAGCAGACTCCCTGCCGAGCAGGGAGCCCGATGCGGGTCTCGATCCCAGGACTCCAGGATCATGACCTGAGCCGAAGGCAGTCGCTTAACCAACTGAGCCACCCAGGCGCCCTAGGGAACATTTTCTACAAGTCTCTCACCTACGGCACAGCCATCGAGTTTGAGAAATTAGCATGGGCACCTCAGTGCCATCCAACCCTCTGGTCTGTTCGGTGATGCCCTCTGTGGCCCCGGGGCCCCATCTGGAGTCTCCTGCATCACATTCTCCTTACTGTTTAGTCCCTTGAACTAGGTCCTCCATCTCTGCCTCACATCCAGGACCTGGACGCTGGGTGGATCTCAG
>NW_028050941.1:0-406 GCF_054177405.1 Leptonychotes weddellii
AGCATGCATAATTTTAAGGACATTATTTTTTTTTCCCCTGGGTCCATAATTTTATTCAGAGTCTCCAAAAGATCTGAGATCTTTAAAAGAACATCTTTTGAGAATCACTCAAGTCTTCTCAGTGGTAACATTCTATGGCCATTGGCTGTCTGTCTTTATGTGTATGCACATTTCCTTCTAGACCATAAAACTGTGTTTATTTTTTTATTTTTTTTTTTTTTAAAGATTTTATTTATTTATTTGAGAGAGAGAGAGAGAGAGACAGAGAAACAGCATGAGAGGGGATAGGGTCAGAGGGAGAAGCAGGCTCCCCGCTGAGCCGGGAGCCCGATGTGGGACTCGATCCCAGGACTCCGGGATCATGACCTGAGCCGAAGGCAGTCGCTTAACCAACTGAGCCACCCAG
>NW_028050942.1:0-406 GCF_054177405.1 Leptonychotes weddellii
CTGTTCCTCAAACACACCAGGCATGGTCCTGCCTCAGGGCCTTTGCTCAGGCTATTTCCTTTGCCAGGATCGTTCTTTCTACGAATGTCCACGTGACTCCCTTCCTCACCTCCTTCAGGTCCCTGCCCAAACCCAAACGGGTCTTCTAGCCTCCCTGAAACAGCCCTCCCCCATCCTCTTGGATGCCCTTCTCCGCTTTATTTTCTCTTCTTCCTACAAATCACCTCATGATGTTGTTCCCCATCTCACCCGCTAGAGGGCGAACTCCCCACCGCTGGTGATGCAGGGGGCTGTGGTCACTTGGGCCAAGCTGCATGGGGGTGGGGCTGATTCGTGGGTCAGGACTCAGGTTGGGAGTTCAGGACTATCATGGGAGACCCTTGGGAAAATCCCCTGCGTAGTTAAA
>NW_028050943.1:0-406 GCF_054177405.1 Leptonychotes weddellii
ATTTTTAAGTTCTGCCAATTCACCTTTTATTTCTGCCCTTAGAGACTCTATGTTGCCATTAATTGATTTCTCCATTCTAGCCATTGTCTTCACAATTGCTAGCCTGAATTCCATCTCCGACATCTTGGTTATATCTGCATCCATTTGTAAATCTGCAGCATAAGTCATAATCTCTGAGTCTTTTCTATTTTGGGGGCTCTTCTTCCTAATCATTCTGTTGATGGGTGTTTGAGGGAATGTATAGAGTCCAAATTATTGACCAGAACCCAAGCAAGATGCACCTGTTTTCTTGGGACCTTAGGGTTGCTGGCCTCTTGTTTTCCCAGCCCGTCTTCTGGGGGAGGGGCCTGCCGCACTGGTACTCAGGCAACCCTGTTTGGGCGGAGTTGCCCTGCTCCCCTGTGGC
>NW_028050944.1:0-406 GCF_054177405.1 Leptonychotes weddellii
ATAGATCAGGAACTTTACTCAGTAGGGTTTCTGTGGTTGGTGTTGCGTGTGCCGCTGGTGTGGTAATTTGTGTGTACTGTGGAATGGAGTTAATATACTGATGTTACTGCGAGCCAGCGTTCTCCCTTTGGAAGAAGAACGATGCAGATATGGTATGGGGGTGGGGGAAGTGCAGAGGAAAGCTACAGTGTTGAACTTGAATCAGAGCAATCATAAACTAGTAACTAATACTAAACTAAAGCAGCGGTGAACACTATGATCCCCCAGACCTTGGTTTCTAAAAACACCACAAGAAGCTCCTGGATGGAATGGCTGATTCCAGGGTTGGGGCAGGGAGAGTACGAGGCGAGTTTGGGGCACAGGAGAGTGCTCAAGGACTGATGGGGACAAGAATAAAGGACAAGGC
>NW_028050945.1:0-406 GCF_054177405.1 Leptonychotes weddellii
CAACCAGGCTCAGGTTTTAACTCTTAGTAACCAAAAGCTTCAAATGTACACTCAATATTTACAGGAATTCTACTATATTTATCTAATAAACTTGATGTCCTGTTCACTAATATTATTTCATAATATCTCTCTCCTCAACCTGAGAAAAATCATTAGATGCTAAATACTTTATCTTCACACTATCAAATCTACAATGAACTAGCACATGATGAATTCATGAATGTGGAGCCCCTACGATGGAATTAGTGCCCTAATAAGAAAAGGAAAAAATACCAGAGCTTCCTCTTCTGCTATGTGAGGACACAGCAAAAAGGCAATTGATTGCAGGCCAGGAAAAGGGCACTCATCAGAACTCAACCATGATGGCACCATGATCCAACCTCCAGAACTGTGAGAAATTAATGTC
>NW_028050946.1:0-406 GCF_054177405.1 Leptonychotes weddellii
GATCAGATTTTATTTGAGAGGTTAAAAAGGCTAAGTACCACACCAAACAGAATACTATTTTCTCAAGAACAGTTAGGATAGGGTGCCTGGGTGGCTCAGTTTGTTAAGCAACTGCCTTTGGCTCAGGTCATGATCCTGGAGTCCCGGGATCGAGTCCCGCATCGGGCTCCCTGCTCAGCAGGGAGTCTGCTTCTCCCTCTGACCCTCACCCCTCTCATGCTCTCTCTCTCATTCTCTCTCTCAAATAAATAAATAAATAAAATCTTTAAAAAAAAAGAACAGTTAGGATCATGAAAAGTAAATCCGAGTAATTGTACTTATTTTTTTACTTAGTTTTATATGTAAATTTTGGACTTTTTTCCCATAAAGTGCTAAGTGCTAGGTTGTGCTAAGTTATACTATTTCA
>NW_028050947.1:0-406 GCF_054177405.1 Leptonychotes weddellii
CACATTGGGCTCCGTCCTTAATGTGGAGTCTGCTTAAGACTCTCTCCCTCTCTCTGTGCCCCTCCCCTGACTTGCACACATGAACGCACTCACTCTCACGCGCGTTCTCTCTCTCTCTCTAAAATAAATAAATAAATAAAATCTTAAAAAAAAATAAAAGAGTCTGTGGAAGAGCAGCTTAGGATCACGCAGGGGTTGTTCCTACCTACCGAGTGGCCTGAGCAGTGGGAGCTGCAGAGCAGTCCTGAGCGGTGGCTGGGAGCTCCAGTCTTCCGTAGGGAACTGCAGGACACGTGCACACCATCTGAGACCTCAGGCTGAGCAGCAGTAAATTCGGGATCTGGGGCAGCCCATTCACCCGGAAAGTCCTCCTTGGTCACGGCCTTTTCAGGAGAGATCAGGCCTG
>NW_028050948.1:0-406 GCF_054177405.1 Leptonychotes weddellii
GTCAAGACAAATGATACCATCCTGTTCCCATTAGCTTTCTACAACTACTGGGTACATGAGTAGGGGTAATGATTGATCAAACATGAGGTTAAGAGGTGCACAGAACATAATTAAGTAGGGAACAAAACAGAATGTGGAGCTAAGTTACTAATACAACTGTAGTTCTGATTATGCTTTCAAAATAGGTCCAGGAACCAAGTCTCTGACCTCAACACTTCTTTTTTTTTTTTTTTTAAAGATTTTTTTTATTTATTTATTTTGAGAGAGAGAATGAGAGACAGAGAGCATGAGAGGGAGGAGGGTCAGAGGGAGAAGCAGACTCCCTGCCGAGCAGGGAGCCCGATGCGGGACTCGATCCCGGGACTCCAGGATCATGACCTGAGCCGAAGGCAGTCGCTTAACCAAC
>NW_028050949.1:0-9004 GCF_054177405.1 Leptonychotes weddellii
TACTTTTTTTTTTTTTTAAAGATTTTATTTATTTATTTGACAGAGAGAGACACAGTGAGAGAGGGAACACAAGCGTCAAGACACTCAAAGAGTGTCTGACTCTGTTTCAGCTCAGGTCATGATCTCAGGGTCGTGAGATGGAGCCCCAGGTCCTGCTCAGCGTGGAGTCTGCTTGGGATTCTTTCCCCTTTCTTCTACCTCCCCCTCTTCTCCTCCACCTTCTCTCTCTCTCAAAATAAATGAATAAATGAATAAATGAATAAATAAATAAATAAATAAATAAATAAAATCTTTAAAAAATAAATTAAATAAATTTTTAAAAAGTCAAATAAAAAAATTAAAGAGGAAAAATTTTAAAGTAAAAAAAAAATGAAATAAGAGGTTTCAAGAGAAAGTGACAAATAGTAAAGACAGACAAGGAAGATACAAAATCCTTGGCTCACATTATTTTTCCCTTAGGCAACTTCCTTTGAGCATCTTCAAGGGCTCCACTAACAGGTTAATAGAAATCTGAAAAAGAAAACTAAAGCAAAGGAACAGAAAAAAAAATACCAAAACAACAAACAAACAAATAAAAAAATTACTCAAGGGGTGCCTGGGTGGCTCAGTCATTAAGCGTCTGCCTTTGCCTCAGGTCATGATCCCAGGGTCCTGGGATCGAGCCCCACATCGGGCTCCCTGCTCCGCGGGAAGCCTGCTTCTCCCTCTCCCACTCCCCCTGCTTGTGTTCCCTCTCTCGCTGTGTCTCTCTGTCAAATAAATAAATAAAATCTTAAAAAAAAAATTAAGATTTTCCTGAAATTAAAAATTTCAAACTACATATTAAAAGAATATAGAGAGGGTAGGAATGGTGGCTCAAATTCCAATTGTGGCCACTACTTCCACTCCAGAATAGCCCAGAACAGCAAGAAGAGGCCAGCCAGTCCTTCCCACAAGGGCAGGAGTGCTGGGGGTTACAGTGCCAGGGAGAAGAAAAAAGTGTCTGTCACCAACTTGAGGCAGGGTATCAGCATGGAAGCCAGGAATGAGAATAAAATCGTGCCCTCTGATTTCAGCACAAGACCTATGGAAAAAGGTGCCAAGCCATTGCCATTTAAGGGCCCAAACTTCGTGCACTCTGGCCATGGTGGCGCAGTAGCTGGCAAGAAGAACAGAACCTGGAAGAACCTGAAACAAATTCTCGCTTCTCAAAGGGCACTGCCGGGGCAACTTCAGTACTGATCGTCCTCCATCCTTTAAACCAGCTAAGAAGTCTTGTGATGTTTCAGGCCTTCTTGCCAACTACACAGACCCCCAAAGCAAGCTGTAGGTCAGCACCATTGAAAAGTTTTCCTGTATTCAGAGGCTGCCATTCAATGTCATCACTGGCTATGTGGCCCTGAGGAAGGCCGCAAGCATCATTCTCTGAGCCTTGAGAAAAGGAGAACAAGTGGAAAACTGTTTCAAAGGTAAACTTTGGACTCATGATTTTCTTTTTTTTTATTTTTTATTTATTTTTTTTTTATTTTTTTATTTTTTTTTTTTAAAGATTTTATTTATTTATTTGAGAGAGAGAATGAGAGAGAGAGAGCATGAGAGGGGGGAGGGTCAGAGGGAGAAGCAGACTCCCTGCCAAGCAGGGAGCCCGATGTGGGCCTCGATCCCGGGACTCCAGGATCATGACCTGAGCCGAAGGCAGTCGCTTAACCAACTGAGCCACCCAGGCGCCCGACTCATGATTTTCTTTTATGGAAATAAACTTATTCGGTCTATCTGGAAATGTCCGTGCTGTGCCTTGGAAAAAAGGTTTGGCTTTAATTTAAGGGTCTTCCCTCCAAGTGTGATATTTCCTGTTGAATTAAATTATACTTCAGTTGGGGGCACCTGCGTGGCTCAGTTGGTTAAGTGTCAGACTCTTGATTTCAATTCAGGTCATGATCTCAGGGTTCTGAGATCCAGCTCTCTGTGGGGCTCCACACTGGGTGTGGAGCCTGCTTAAGATTCTCTCTCCCTTCGGTGCCTGGGTGGCTCAGTTGGTTAAGTGACTGCCTTCGGCTCAGGTCATGATCCTGGAGTCCCGGAATGGAGTCCCTTATCAGGCTCCCTGCTTCTCCCTCTGACCCTCCCGCCTCTCATGCTCTCTCTCTCTCTTTTTCATTCTCTCTCTCTCTCAAATAAATAAAATCTTAAAAAAACAAAAAAGATTCTCTCCCCTTCCCTCTGCCCCTCCCCACCCCCACTCACACTCCCACGATTGCGCGCTCTCTCTCTAAAAAAGAAAATTATAATGAACGAGAGTCCCACTGTCCCTACCTACTATCCAGCGAAACCGCAGCCAAGCGAATGGGCTTGGCGGAATCAGCGGGGAAAGAAGACCCTGTTGAGCTTGACTCTAGTCTGGCACGGTGAAGAGACATGAGAGGTGTAGAATAAGTGGGAGGCCCCCGGCGCCCCTCCGTCCCCGCGAGGGGGCGGGCCACCGGTCAAATACCACTACTCTTATCGTTTTTTCACTGACCCGGTTAGGCGGGTGGGGGGGTGGGGGGGTTGGGGGGTGGGCGGCGAGCCCCGAGGGCTCTCGCTTCTGGCGCCAAGCACCGGGCCCCGCCTGCCGGCGCGACCCGCTCCGGGACAGTGCCAGGTGGGGAGTTTGACTGGGGCGGTACACCTGTCAAACAGTAAGGCAGGTGTCCTAAGGCGAGCTCAGGGAGGACAGAAACCCCCAGTGGAGCAGAAGGGCAACAGCTCGCTTGATCTTGATTTTCAGTACGAATACAGACCGTGAAAGCGGGGCCTCACGATCCTTCTGACCTTTCGGGTTTTAAGCAGGAGGTGTCAGGAAAGTTACCACAGGGATAACTGGCTTGTGGCGGCCAAGCGTTCATAGCGACGTCGCTTTGTGATCCTTCGATGTCAGCTCTTCCCATCATTGTGAAGCAGAACTCACCAAGCTTGGATTGTTCACCCACTAATAGGGAACGTGAGCTGGCTTTAGACCGTCCTGAGACAGGTTAGTTTTACCCTACTGATGATGTATTGTTGCCATGGGAATCCTGCTCAGTACAGAGGAACCGCAGGTTCAGACATGTGCTTGGCTGAGGAGCCAATGGGGCGAAGCTACCATCTGTGGGATTATGACTGAACGCCTCTAAGTTAGAATCCCGCCCAGGCCGAGCGATGCGGCAGCGCCCTGGAGCCTCCGTTGGCCTCGGATAGCCGGTCCCCTGCCGTCCCTGCCGGCGGGCTCCCCGGGTGGCGTGGGATGCCCCGCCGCCGGTGGGGACCGGGGTCCGGTATGGAGAGCCCCTCGCCCCGGAAAACGGGGCGCGGCCGGAAAGGGGGCCGCCCCTCGCCCTACACGCAACGCACGTTCGTGGGGAACCTGGTGCTAAACCATTCATACCCGACCTGCTTCTGGGTCGGGGTTTCGTAGGTAGCACAGCAGCTCCCTCGCTGTGATCTATTGAAAGTCAGCCCTCGACACAAGGGTTTGAAAAAAAAAAAAAGAAAAAAAAATTATACTTCAGTTGTTGCCGCAAGTAAAATTGTTTGACAAGAAAAAAGAGAATATGGAAGGTGCCTAAAATATTGACCTACAATGACCAAGACCAGGACATATTCTAATAAATTTATTGGACTTTTTTTTTTTTTTTTTCTGGGAGAGCAGGCACAGTGGGGGGTGGGCAGAGGGAGAGAGAGAGAGAATCTTGAGTAGACTCCACACCTAGCACAGAGCCCAACATGGGGCTGGATCTCAGGATCCTGAGATCATGACCTGAGCCAAAATCAGTCAGTTGCTTAACTGACGGAACCACCCAGGCGCCCCTAGACTTTAAAGAAAAAAAAAATCCTTTAGCCAGACAAAAAGCATAGACTTGGGGTGCCTGGGTGGCTCAGTCGGTTAAGCATCTGCCTTCAGCTCAGGTCATGATCTTGGGGTCCTGGGATCATAGTCCTACATCTGGCTCCTTGCTCGGTGGGGAACCTGCTTTTCCCTCTGCCCTGCTGCTCCCCCTGCTTGTGCTTTCTCTCTCTCTGACAAATAAATAAAATCTTAAAAAAAAAAAAGAGCATAGACTCATAAGGGACAAATTAGTTACTTGTCAGACTTGTCTGACAGCAATGCTTTATGCAAGAAGAAAATGAAGTTAATGCGTTTTAAATACTTAAGAAAAGGACATGTGAGCCAAAGCAAACTAACCTTCAACTATAATGGACAGAGACAAATTGTTACCAATATGCAGGAACTCACGGTGCCTGGGTGGCTCAGATGGTTAAGCGTCTGCCTTCGGCTCAGGTCATGATCCCAGGGTCCTGGGATCGAGTCCCGCATCGGGCTCCCTGCTCCTTGGGGGCCTGCTTCTCTCTCTCTCTCTCTCTGTCTTTCATGAATAAATAAATAAAATCTTTAAAAAAATATGCAGGAACTCAGGGAATATTGTTCCCATGAGCCCTTCCTAGGAAATCCACTGGAGAATGCAATTCAGACAACCAACTGTCTAGAGAGACATCAACATAAGGGCTCTGAGTAAATGTTGTAATATTATAATTAATATTATAGAACTGAGACTAAATGAAGTTTGAAAAAGAAAGTATATTATGTAATGGCCATATGATCTGACAGTGTAGATATATATATATATTTTAATTTGACAGAGAGAGAGAGACAGCGAGAGAGGGAACACAAGCAGGGGGAGTGGGAGAGGGAGAAGCAGGCTTCCTGCCAAGCAGGGAGCCCAGTGCGGGGCTCGATCCCAGCACCCTGGGATCATGACCTGAGCCGAAGGCAGATGCTTAACGACTGAGCCACCCAGGCGGCCCTGACAATGTAGATACAACCAGCAAAAAATGGGACAAGAATGAGGATAGTATTTGCAAAAAAAAAACCCACAATGTATCTGTTTCTGTAGTTGGTGGAGGTAATATTACTAGTTATTCTGAGACTATTTAATGTGTAATGTGGGATAAGGCAAATGAGTGACTATGAAATATTCTAATTCTCTCATTTCTGTGCCCTTGGGAACCATGATTTTTTTTACTTTTTAAATTTATTTTAATTTCTTTTGAAAGATTTAATTAATTTATTTATTTTAGAGAGAGAAAGAGTGCCAGCAGGGGGAGGGGCAGAGGAGGAAGGAGAGAATCTTAAGCAGACGCCCTGCTGAGCGCGGAGCCTGATTCAGGACTCGATCCCATAACCCTGAGATCATGACCCTAGCTGAAACCAAGAGCCAGATGCTTAACCGACTGAGCCACCAGGTGCCCTGATTTTTTTTTTTCTTTTTTAGAAGTTCAGTTACCTTGGAGTTTACTTAAATTAAGAGAAAAAGGTCATGTTTTCTTGCAATACATATTATGTATGTGTGACAGGGGCGCCTGGGTGGTTCAGTTGGTTAAGCGTCTGCCTTCAGGTCAGGTCATAATCCCAGGGTCCTGGGATCCAGCCCTATGTCAGGCTCCGCTCAGCAGGAAGCCTGCTTCTCCCTCTGCCCCTCCCCCTGCTTGTGCTCTCTCAAATAAATAAATAAAATCTGTAAAAATAAATAAATAAATAACAGTTGTGACAAATAACAGAAAGAATTATGAAATGCTGCATTTGGGATCCATACAAAACACCAACATTTATGATTGTACATAATTTAAAGAAATGTATCAAGCACTTTTTGAAATACTGTAAAGGCCAATACATAGAGGCATGCCCTAGGTGGCGTAGGAATGCAGTTCAGAAACCAAAGAGCAATATCACACTGGAACTACTCAATTTCTTCAAAATCATCGAGCAAGAAAAGCAATACTGAACTTGCCTATTGATTTTACACTCATTCTATACAGTACCTTGACTTAAATCCGAGAGTAAAAGTTAAGACTCCCCTCCTCTATTTTTGGTAAGCAACTGCATGGTAAACTTAGATGACTTTTCCCCCTGGATTTTACCTTGGAGTGGCCTTTTTAATTCTTTATTTAAAAGAGTGTAGGTTGGGGCGCCTGGGTGGCTCGGTCGTTAAGCGTCTGCCTTCGGCTCAGGTCATGATCCCAGGGTCCTGGGATCGAGCCCCACGTCGGGCTCCCTGCTCAGCGGGAAGCCTGCTTCTCCCTCTCCCACTCCCCCTGCTTGTGTACAATCTTTCGCTCTCTCTCTGTTAAATAAATAAATAAAATCTTTAAAAATAAATAAATAAAAGAGTGTAGGTTTGGGGTGCCTGGCTGACTCAGTTGGTGGGGTGTGCAACTCTTGCTCTTGGGGTTGTATGGGTTCAAGTCTCACATTGGGTGTGGAGATTACTTAAAAATAAAATACAAAGGGGGCGCCTGGGTGGCTCAGTTGGTTAAGCGACTGCCTTCGGCTCAGGTCATGATCCTGGAGTCCCAGGATCGAGTCCCGCATTGGGCTCCCTGCTCAGCAGGGAGCCTGCTTCTCCCTCTGACCCTCCTCCCTCTCATGCTCTCTCTCTATCATTCTCTCTCTCTCTCAATAATAAATAAATAAAAATCTTAAAAAAAAATACAAATAAATACATTTAAAAAGATAAAAGACAGCAGCATTTAGCACTTTTAACCAACTGAGCCACCCAGGCGCCCGCGTTTAGCACTTTTATACTGATGTCGCCAATGTTAATTTTTCTTGGGATCTCAGGAAGATTCATATTCTTTTTTTTTTTTTTAAGTAAGATCCATAGTCTTTACAGCTGTTATAGCATGGGCTGGAGCTCTCAAAAATTAGCCTCAGATTTTTCCAGTTTATTTTATGCATCAATTTGTGTAACAATCCCATTCATGGGATCTCCAATACCATTCCTCATTACCATTTCTGCAAGAATACTGTGAACCTTGTCTACATGGAAAATTAAATCCAGTTCACAGACATTTTCAAAACACTTGTCTAATGTTTCCACAAATACTTGAATTGGATCTAAAATGCTAAGTTCACTTTCTGAAGAGACCACATAGAAGACAAAATATAATATTGCAAGGAGGCTAAAGAGCATCCTACTAAAGAATGAATGGGTCAACCAGGAAATTAAAGAAGAATTTTAAAAATCCATGGAAACAAATGAAAATGAAAACATAACTGTTCAAAATCTTTAGGATGCAGCAAAGGTGGTCCTAAGAGGGAAGTATATAGCAGTACAAGCCTTTCTCAAGGAACAAGAAAGGTCTCAAATACACAAACTAATCTTACACCTAAAGGAGCTGGAGAAAAGCCTAAACCCAGCAGGAAAAGAGAAATAATAAAGATTAGAGCAGAAATCAATGAAATAGAAACCAAAAGAACAGTAGAACAGATCATGAAACTAGGAGCTGGTTCTTTGAAAGAATTAATAAGATTGATAAACCCTTGGCCAGACTTATCAAAAAGAAATGAGAAAGGACCCAAATAAATAAAATCATAAATGAAAGAGGAGAGATCACAACCAACACTGAAGAAATACAAACAATTATAAGAACATATTATGAGCAACTATATGCAAACAAATTAGGCAATCTGGAAGAAATGGACACATTCCTAGAGACATATAAACTACCAAAACTGAAACAAGAAGAAATAGAAAACCTGAACAGATCCATAATCAGCAAGGAAATTGACACATTAATCAAAAATCTCCCAACAGGGATGCCTGGGTGGCTCAGTATGTTAAGCATCTGCCTTCAGCTCAGGTCATGATCCCAGGGTCCTGGGATCGAGTCCCACATCAGGCCCCTTGCTCAAAAGGGAGCCTGCTTCTCCCTTTGCCCGCCACTTCCCCTGCTTGTGCTCTCTCTCTCTGACAAATAAATAAATAAAATCTTAAAAAAAAAAAGAAAGAAAATCTCCCAACAAACAAGAGCCCAAGGCTGGATGGCTTCCCAGGGGAATTCTACCAAACATTTAAAGAAGAATTAATACCTATTCTTCTGAAATTGTTTCCAAAACTAGAAATGGAAGGAAAACTTCCAAACTCTTTCTATGAGGCCAGCATTACCTTGATCCTAAAACCAGACAAAGACCTCACCAAAAAGGAGAATTACAGACCAATATCCCTGATGAACATGGATGCAAAAATTTTCACCAAAATACTAGTCAATAGGATCCAACAGTACATTAAAAGGATTATTCACTATGACCAGGTGGGATTTATTCCTGGGCTGTAAGGGTGGTTCAACATCCATAAATCAATCAATGTGCTACACTACATAAACAAAGAAAGGACAAGAACCATATGATCCTCTCAATACATGCAGGAAAAGCATTTGACGCAATACAGCATACTTTTTTTTTTTTTAAAGATTTTATTTATTTATTTGTCAGAGAGACCCGAGAGAGAGAGCATAAGCAGGGGAGCAGCAGACAGAGGCGTCGGGAGAAGCAGGCTACCTGCTGAGCAAGGAGTCAGATGTGGGACTCGATCCTGGGACCCTGGGATCATAACCTGAGCCAAAGGCAGCTGCTTAACTGAATGAGCCGCCCAGGCATCCCTACAGCATCCTTTCTTGATGAAAACTCTTCACAGTGTAGGGATAGAGGGAACATATCTCAATATCATAAAAGCCATATATGAAAAGCCCACAGTGAATATCATTCTCAACGGGGAAAAACTGAGAGCTTTCCCCCTAAGGTCAGGAACACGGCAGGGATGTCCACTATCACCACTGCCATTCAACATAGTACTAGAAGTCCTAACCTCAGCAATCAGACAACAAAAGGAAATAAAAGGCATCTGAATCAGCAAAGAAGTCAAACTCCCACTTTTTGCAGATGACATGATAGTCTATGCGGAAAACCCAGAAGACTCCACCCCAAAATTGTTAGAACTCATACAGGAATTTAGCAAAGTGGCAGGATATAAAATCAATGCACAGAAATCAGTTGCCTTCAGCTCGAGGCATGATCCCAGGGTCCTGGGATCGAGCCCCGCATCGGGCTCCCTGCTGGGCGGGAAGCCTGCTTCTCCCTCTCCCACTCCCCCTGCTTGTGTTCCCTCTCTCGCTATGTCTCTGTCAAATAAATAAATAAAAACTTTTTTTTTTTTAAGATTTTATTTATTTA
>NW_028050950.1:0-406 GCF_054177405.1 Leptonychotes weddellii
CGAAGGCTGTAGGTCATGTCCAGAAGGGCAGGAGAGGGAGGTGACCACGGTGTTAGGCTTCTCTTTCTCAGGTAAGCATCTCTCAGGCTGGTTTCCCCGGTTACTCCACCTACTGGGCTCTGTCTGAGCCGACGGCTTGTGAGACCTTGGGATGCGCTCCAAGAGGGAGGAAGGGGACACTTGGAGCTATCTGGAGCAGGATAAGGGTTTTAGGGAAGCAGTGTGCAGAGCACTGGGCAGCTGGTGACAGGGGTGGTCGGAGGGAGGATGGTCAGGAGACTGACAGGAGGTTAAGAAAGAGAATAAGCAGACTCCGCCCATTCATCCACCATCACAGTGGACGCTCTCACAGAGCTGGTGTGTAGGCCACCTGGCCCAGCCTCCGGACACAACCAGGCACACAGCC
>NW_028050951.1:0-406 GCF_054177405.1 Leptonychotes weddellii
CAGAGCAGGGCTGTTACGTCTGTCTTTGTTTTGCTTCGTTTGTATTTTTTAAATGAAACAGTGCATTCTCATTTTAAGCTCGAAGACAACATGACTAAATGGTTGGTTGCATTATGCATAACAACTGAGTGTTGTTTTCAAAAAGAAGCAGGCACTTGTCAAAAAGTGAAACCTTAGACGGAGAATGGGCTGGCGTTCTTTTTTTTTTTTTTTTTTTTTTTAAAGATTTTATTTATTTATTTTGACAGAGAGAGACACAGCGAGAGAGGGAACACAAGCGGGGGGAGTGGGAGAGGGAGAAGCAGGCTTCCCGCGGAGCAGGGAGCCCGATGCGGGGCTCGATCCCAGGACCCTGGGATCATGACCTGAGCCGAAGGCAGACGCTTAACGACTGAGCCACCCAGGC
>NW_028050952.1:0-406 GCF_054177405.1 Leptonychotes weddellii
GAAAGATCAGGAGGTGGGGCTCTCCCACCCTCCATATTGTGTAGGCTCCTACACAAATAACCGAGGGGAAAACTGTTCTCAAACTACAAAAAAAAATCAGTTGTTTTAATTCAAATAAGTCAATCTGTACAAAAGATCCATGCTGACCCTAAAGCGATCACTGAAAAGTACTTCCTCTCTGAGTTCCATTTAAATTCTTTTTTTTTTTTTTTTTTTTTTTTTTTTTTAAAGATTTTATTTATTTATTTGAGAGAGAGAATGAGATAGAGAGCATGAGAGGGGGGAGGGTCAGAGAGAGAGGCAGACTCCCTGCTGAGCAGGGAGCCCGACGTGGGACTCGATCCCGGGACTCCAGGATCATGACCTGAGCCGAAGGCAGTCGCTTAACCAACTGAGCCACCCAGGC
>NW_028050953.1:0-406 GCF_054177405.1 Leptonychotes weddellii
GGAGGTATTATGCTTCCAGAAAAATCTCAAGGAAAAGTGTTGCAAGCAACAGTAGTAGCTGTTGGATCGGGCTCTAAAGGAAAGGGTGGAGAGATTCAACCAGTTAGTGTGAAAGTTGGAGATAAAGTTCTTCTCCCAGAATATGGAGGCACCAAAGTAGTTCTAGATGACAAGGATTATTTCTTATTTAGAGATGGTGGCATTCTCGGAAAGTATGTGGACTGAAATCATTATTAAAATGGCATGAAGTGAAGCTGCCCATTCCAGTGAAGTTGTGAAATCTTTCATCATGTAAATAATTTTCATGTCTCTCTTTTATAATAAACTAATGGTATCCAAACTAATGATATCCAGTGTCTCCAAAATTTAGTTTTAGTGTACTGATAAAAACATCAGCAAATAAAAA
>NW_028050954.1:0-406 GCF_054177405.1 Leptonychotes weddellii
CATACCACAGCCCAACCACGGGGTCCTCTGGAGTCCAGGCCCCTTGAGCCTCCAGGGTCCTTTGCCCTTTTCTATGAGTCGGTGTAAGTGTTGCATCAAATGCATTCGGTGTTTGTTTTCTCCAATATTCGAAGTGCTTATTTTAACTCAGCAAACGTGGAGCATATTCACAAGGACCTGGGAATGAGGTGGTCTTTTGTTTTTTTGTTTTTTTTTTTTTTTTAAAGATTTTATTTATTTATTTGACAGAGACAGAGATAGCGAGAGCAGGAACACAAGCAGCGGGAGGGGGAGAGGGAGAAGCAGGCTTCCCCCCGAGGAGGGAGCCCGATGTGGGACTCGATCCCAGGACCCTGGGATCATGACCTGAGCCGAAGGCAGACGCTTAACGACTGAGCCACCCAGG
>NW_028050955.1:0-406 GCF_054177405.1 Leptonychotes weddellii
CTTAAGGGAAAGGCTCTCAGCTTTTCCATTGAGGATGATATTCGCTGTGGGTTTTTCATAGATGGATTTTATGAACTTGAGGAATGTTCCCTCTATCCCTATATTCTGAAGAGTTTTAATCAGGAAAGGATGCTGTATTTTGTTAACTGCTTTTTCTCCATCAGTTGGGAGGACCATATGGTTCTTCTCTCTCCTCTTATTAATGTGTTCTATCACACTGATTGATTTTTGAATGTTGAACCACCCTTGCATCCCAGGGATAAATCCCACTTGGTCATGGTGGATGATCCTTTTTTGTTGGATCCTATTAGCTAGGATTTTGTTGAGGATTTTGGAATCCATATTCATCAGGGATATCAGTCTGAAATTCTCCTTTTTGATGGGGTCTTTGCCTGGTTTGGGGATC
>NW_028050956.1:0-406 GCF_054177405.1 Leptonychotes weddellii
CTCCCGAATATCGCCTCGGATTCACTTCTCCGCACGTCCTACCTTCCAGAAAGTGGTCGCTTTTCTGATGAGAGAGTTGTTGCTCTTCTTTTCTTCGATCTCCTGTTGAGTTTGTAGGTGTTCAGAATGGTTTGATCCCTATCCAGCTGAATTCCTGAGAGGAGACGAAATCCAGGTCTCCTACTCTTCCGCCATCTTGTTCCGCCCGACCAAAAATATTTATTTATTTGACAGAGAGAGACACAGCGAGAGAGGGAACACACCCCCTGCTCGTGTTCCCTCTCTCGCTGTGTCTCTCTCTGTCAGATAAATAAATAAATTCTTAAAAAAATAATTCTCTAAAGGTAGAAGATGTCCAAGAGCAGAAGGACAAAACTCTGAGAAGATCCTGCCTCTGTTAATCTGA
>NW_028050957.1:0-406 GCF_054177405.1 Leptonychotes weddellii
CACAGATGCTATGCTCTCTTTATATTTAAACCACTCACATTTCCATCCTAATTCCATAGAACCTAGCAGAGTGTTTTCTATGTAGCATACTTGCCCCTCTCCACTCACTGATGCATTTACTTACTGTCCTGTCTTGTAATTACCCTATTAATAGATGCTAGATCAAAAGAAATGAGACAGCCATAAGAAATGTACTTTATTTATTTATTTTTTTTTTAAAGATTTTATTTATTTATTTGAGACAGAGAGAATGAGAGAGAGAGAGAGAGCACATGAGAGGGGGGAGGGTCAGAGGCAGAAGCAGGCTCCCTGCCGAGCAGGGAGCCCGATGCGGGACTCGATCCAGGGACTCCAGGATCATGACCTGAGCCGAAGGCAGTCGCTTAACCAACTGAGCCACCCAGGC
>NW_028050958.1:0-406 GCF_054177405.1 Leptonychotes weddellii
CTATTTTTTTAAAAATTTTTTTATTGTTATGTTAATCCACATACATTACATCATTAGTTTTAGATGTAGTGTTCCATGATTCATTGTTTGTGCATAACACCCAGTGGTCCATGCAGAACGTGCCCTCTTTAATACCCATCACCAGGCTAACCCATCCTCCCCCCGTCCCCTATAGAACCCTCAGTTTCTTTTTCAGAGTCCATCGTCTCTCATGGTTCGTCTACCCCTCCGATTTTCCCCCCTTCATTCTTCCCCTCCTGCTATCTTTTTTTTTTTCTTAACATATATTGCATTATTTGTTTCATAGGTACAGATCTGAGATTCAACAGTCTTGCACAATTCACAGCGCTTACCAGAGCACATACCCTGCCCAGTGTCTATCACCCAGCCAGCGCATCCCTCCCAC
>NW_028050959.1:0-406 GCF_054177405.1 Leptonychotes weddellii
CTGGGTGGTTCAGTCGGTAGAGCATCTGACTCTTGATTTCGGCTCAGGTCATGATCTCAAGGTCCTGAGAGGGAGCTCCACAATGGGCTCCTTGCTCAGCAGGGAGTCAGCCTGAGATTCTTTCCTCTCTCCCTCTGCCCCTCCCACTCCGTGCTCAATAAATAAATACATACATACATACATAAATAAAATCTTTTTTAAAAAAAATTTTTTTTTTTAAAGATTTTATTTATTTATTTGACAGAGAGAGACACAGCGAGAGAGGGAACACAAGCAGGGGGAGTGGGAGAGGGAGAAGCAGGCTTCCCGCAGAGCAGGGAGCCCGATGTGGGACTCGATCCCAGGACCCTGGGATCATGACCTGAGCCGAAGGCAGTCGCTTAACCAACTGAGCCACCCAGGCGCC
>NW_028050960.1:0-9003 GCF_054177405.1 Leptonychotes weddellii
TCATGGTTCGTCCACCCCTCCGATTTCCCCAGCTTCATTCTTCCCCTCCCGCTACCTTCTTCTTCTTCTTTTTTTTTTTTTTCTTAACATATATTGCATTATTTGTTTCAGAGGTACAGATCTGAGATTCAACAGTCTTGCACAATTCACAGCGCTTACCAGAGCACATACCCTCCCCAGTGTCTATCACCCAGTCACCCCATCCCTCCCACCCCACCCCCCACTCCAGCAACCCTCAGTTTATTCAAGTAAGAAGAAAATAATTATTTTTAAGAAGATATTTTACCAATCTTTGCTTATTATAGTATGATGTATCAATATTGTTCTTTATGATTAGTGTGATTTTGTCATATTGAAGAATGTTTTCTCAGCTCCCAGTTCATGAAAATATTTGCCTTTTTTTCTTGATGCTTTATTGTTTTACCTTAAACACTTAGATCTAAGGAAATTTGGATTTACATTTATTTTTAATTTGCAAATGATATGGAAGAATAAGCATTTACTTTTTACACAAGTGTACAGTTGATCCAGCAGCTTTACTGAACAGAATTTCCCCTTCACTGACCTAAATGGCCACCGTTGTTGTGAATGATTAATATATGTACAAATCCATATCTGCATTGCCTAATTTGTTGCATTGGTCTATACTTGAACCAATACAATTATCAGTTACTGTATTTTAATATAGGTTTTGATATCTCCTAATGTAAATATTCTCATTTTATGAGTTATGAATTTTCTTTGAGATACTTTGGCATTTGCATAAATTTATTAATTCTGTGGTTAACGTGAAAATGTTCATATTCACACACAAACATGGGGTTTAGTGAAAATTATATTAAATTTACAAGTATAGAAATAAAATTTACTTCAATATAATGATTATGCATATAGCAATCCTGTTAAATTTATTTATTTGCAATCATTTTTCCTTCATAATATCACTCATGCTTATTAGTTTCTTGCCAAACATAGCTTATCTGCATATCATTTATTCTAAAAGATTTCCAATTTTATTGTAATGCCTACATTTTTCCATGTGTTATATAGCTGTGATTTTTCACCCTAATATACACAGAATTGATCATCTAACAATTCTACTCTTAGGTAAATACCCATCAGAAATACATGTATGTGTGTTCTCGAAGACAATTATTAGAATGTTCACACCAGGGCTATTCATAATAAATCCAACCAGACACAGCCTGCAGGAAGAGGATAGGCATCTGAGCTGACTACTGACACCCCCTGACTACAAGTCCATGGTGGCCCCAGACTGGGCTCTTAAAAATACATGCACCAAATCTGAAAAAAAAAAAAAACAAGCAAAGCAGACCATGCAGTTTACTAAGCTGAAGGCACCTGCAGCTCAGTGACGACATAGGGTGCCAGCAATGACAAAGGAGACATCCTTGAAGCACCTGGATCTGGGGAACAGGGAGCATTACACTGTAGGGCACTACAAGAGCTCTCCTTCATAAAACCTCTACGTGCTTCATAAAACCTCTACGTGTAATGTCAAGAAACATAGCTGACTTTCCTAATACAGAGAAACACACACAGAGAGACAGACAAGCAATATGACTGATTAAGAATTCAAAGTAATGGTCATAAAGATACTTATTGGAATTGAGAAGAGTGCAAGATCACAGTAAGATCTTTAACAAAGAGATAGATCATACAAAAAATAACCAGTCAAGATAATGAATGCAACAAATGAAATTAAATATACATGAGAGGGAATGAATGAAACCTTGCCCTTTGCAACAATATGGATGGAACTAGAGGGTATAAACCTAACTGAAATAAATCAGTTAGGGAAAGACAAGTACCCTATGACTTCACTCACACTGGAATTCAGGAAATGAAACAAAATTACAACAACAAAAAAGATACAAACAGGAAAAAAAAAGAAACAGACACATGTAGAAAACAAACTGGTGGTTGCCAGAAGGGAAGTAGGTGTGGTGATGAGTGAAACAGACAAATGGAATTAAAAGTATGTTTATCTTGATGAGCAATTACAAATGTGTAGAATTGTTGAATCATTCTTTATACTCCTGAAACTATTATAACACCATATGTTAAATATATTTGAGTAAAAAAATGTTCATGTTCATGTGCAGGTGAACAGATGGTAAAAAATAATTAAATCAAAATAATAAATGAATAGAAACAAGGTATGAATAACGTAGACCAAATCATTAAAAATAATAAGTTGCTCAAAGTGGAAAGTAGCAATTAGATATAAAATAATATGAGGAGGTACAGATACAAATTTATGAGTAATCAGCATAGAAAATATTAAAATACCATATTATATTTCTTTTGATGTTGTGACCTAAGGACAGAGTTTATGACACACTACCTAAAATAAGGCACCTTACCTTATTGTATATTTCAAGCTGAAAGAATATAGAGACTGCAGGTACAAGTTAAGACATTCTTACTTTCCCCTAAAGGAAGTCCTAAGTCTTTCCTGAGAGAGGTGACCTCCCCATACTTAGAAGAAAGAAACAACCTTAATTACAAGACTGCAAGACACTGAGAGCAATATAAACCTGCTAGGTTACCTCCAGTTTTCTTCATGGAGCCCATACCCATTTTTGTCCTAGGAAACTTCCCATGACTCTTCACACTTCACTGCCCCAATACAAAATCATTGAGGTTTAACTACATCTATAGTCCTTCATTTCCTTATGAAAGCTCCTGTGCTCTGTAAAATGCTTATCAAGTGTGTATATTTTTTTTCTTTTGTCCATCTGTCTTTTGTTATAGGGATTTAAGCTGATAATTAAAAGGGTAAAATAATATATTTATCCTCCCCTACAAAGTTTATCTTTTTCTCCTTTATACTGAGTGTAATTTAGTGACAGTGCAAACAATGTCAGTGATCATTTTATATAATACACATAAAATTCACATGTATGAATTTCAAACAAGAAAAACATTAAAAATTAAATAGTGTTTAGATTCATTCAATTGTTAGGAATTAACATATATATATTTTTAACTGACCAATCTGAATTTTGGAGATGTTGATTATCAGGATAACATATTTCTCTCACAAATGTAAATTGTTTCTACTATTTTAGAAACCACTTCACATAGTTCCAAACCATGACCATTTTCATATCCTATGAACCAGCAATTCCAGTCATATATGCAAATCCAATATAAGCTCTTGTCCATGGGAAACAGGGGGCATATACATTAATATTCATAAATGTAACATAGGTTATAGCATAGAATTGAAAATTGTCTATCATCCACCACACAGAATATAAACAGATATTTATTTCCCATCACCAGGAAAATGTAGCATATGTAATAGCATAGAATTGAAAAAATTGAAAAAATTCTATGCTATTACATATGTTACATTTATGAATATTAATGTATATGCCCCCTGTTTCCCATGGACAAGAGCTTATATTGAATTTGCATATATGACTGGAATTGCTGGTTCATAGGATATGAAAATGGTCATGGTTTGGAACTATGCGAAGTGGTTTCTAAAATAGTAGAAACAATTTACATTTGTGAGAGAAATATGTTATCCTGAAAGAGGGCATGTGCTGCATGGAGCACTGGGTGTTATATGAAAACAATGAATCATGGAACACTACATCAAAAACTGATGATGTAATGTATGGTGATTAACATAACATAATAAAAAAATAAAAATAAAAAGAGGAAGAATAGCCAGTAAAATATATAAACAAACAAAAAACAGATTATTTGTTAAAGTAAAAAAAAAGAATTTTATCTTACAGTAAAAAAGTATGTTCCACGGTTGCATTCAACTGTATTATTATAGTAAACGAGGAGGGGGAGATCAGAGGGGAAGATGAACCATAAGATACTATGGACTATGGGAAACAAACCGAGGGTTTCAGAGGGAGGGTGCGGGGTGATGGGTTAGCCTGGTGATGGTTATTAAGGAGGGCATGTACTGCATGGAGCACTGGGTGTTATATGAAAACAATGGATCGTGGATCACCACATCAAAAACAAATGATGTAATGTATGGTGACTAACATAACATATAAAATAAAATAATAAAAGAAAATAAAATTAAATTAAAAAATAATAAAAAATAAAATAAAATCAAGTGAAGCAAAGTTCTAAAACAAATAACCTACAGCATAAGACCTTTTTATTATACTGTTCAAAGCCCTGATGGTAAACATTCTATAATTTTCCATGAATGTATATTTGGCAATACAGTAATATAGCAAGACAATGATAGTTTAGAAATTCAGAACAATGGGGGACACATGAGGATAAGATAGAAGCTCTGAAGAGCTCTAACCGTTTCACTGTTTTAATTCCTGGTTTGGTGGTGGGCTTACAGATACACTATATATTAAAAACAAATAAGCTAAATAAAGATACCCTTGGACCAAATATGTAATTTATTTTGAGTCAAGAATGAGTGCCCCTAAGACAAATAAAATAGTTATGAAAATCATTGACGATGGACACATAGATGTAAGTCTTTAACATATATGAAAAATATGTATTTTTGATATTTTTCCTTTTTTATATTTTCTTGTTTTTATCTAAATTCCAGGTAGTTAACATACAGTATAATATTAGTTTCAGGTGTACAATATAGTGATTCAACACTTACATACAACACATAGGGCTCATCACAATTTTATTTTAAATTAAGCACCAATCCATTACATTATGTACACCAACACATAAGCACTAGAATGTTGTTATATATTCCTGATTGGAATATTTGATGTTAATACCACAATTTAATTGTCTTATTACATCTAAGCATACACCTTATCTATGACCACACAAATTTATTCCTAGGTATATACTTAAAGAATTTAGTGTGGGGGGGTCCTGGCTGGTTAAGTGTCTGCATTTGGCTCAGGTAATGATGTTGGGGTCCTGGGATTGAGCCCCTCATCAGGTTCCCTGCTCAGTGGGGAGTCAGCTGCTCCCTTTCCCTCTGCAACTCCCTCTGGTATTTGTGTTCTCTGCTCTCCCTCCTGCTCTCTCTCTCTCTCCCTCTCTCTCAATAAATAAATAAATAAAATCTTTAAAAAAAAGAATTCAATGCATATGCCCATTAGAAAAGTTGTATAAGGGGCGCCTGGGTGGCTCAGTTGGTTGAGCGACTGCCTTCGGCTCAGGTCATGATCCTGGAGTCCCGGTATCGAGTCCCGCATCGGGCTCCCTGCTCGGCAGGGAACCTGCTTCTCCCTCTGACCCTCCCCCCTCTCATGTGCTCTCTCTCTCTCATTCTCTCTGTCTCAAATAAATAAATAAAATCTTTAAAAAAAAAAAAAAAAAGAAAAGTTGTATAGGGAGAGTTACAGCATTTTTATTTTTAATAGCTGAAAATGCAAAAGCATCCAATGAAAGCAATAGTGATATATCCATACAAGGCAATGATAGACAGCAATAAAAACAATAGCATCTTTGCTTGCATTATTGAGGTTATATCTATAAACATTAAGAAAAAGAAGCCAGATGCACAAGAGGATTTTGTTTATTTATTTTTTATTTATTTATGTTGATGGAAGTTAGAATGATGACCTTAATAGAATTAAATGCTAATAGTGAAGGGGCACAAAGAAATTGGATGATGAAAATGTTGCCCTTACAGTTTTCCTCAACAGTAATAATGATGATTTCTTACTTCCAGTTTTTATTCCAAGATCCTAACCCAATTCTCTGTTTTTATGATTCCCTCACATTTCACATCATATCAATCCAAAAGATTCAAATGTCTCCCTTCTACTAATCTCTGGACTGGTCACTTCATGATTCTCTAACATTACTACTTTTCTCCAAGTCAGCATTTTGTAACAACTGCACTGCAGCAATGCTCTCCTATTTGCCCATTTCAATCTTCTCTGTGAGCACAGCAATGGTTTCCAGTTTTCTTGGATTAAAAACCAAACTTCTCACAATGGTCAACCTCACATTTCAAATTCTGTATCCATTAACTCTACTCATCTACTGGAGTCCACCAATTTACTCTTTCATTTTCTCTGCCCTGTCCGTCATCTACCTATCTCAAGAAATGTTTATTTGCTCCTTCTTTTGCCCAGAACATTTTTCCCCCAGAACATTCTTTATGAAGTATCAATTTGAATTCTTTACTCATCTCAGTTAAATCTTTGGCCAAATATTTATAGTTGCCACTTCATGGATTGTTTTATATAAAATTACAAAATTCTCTGACTTTCCTTATCCCAATCTCCAGCTATTTTCCCATTAATTCCTCTTATTTTAAGTATTGTAGTTTTTTTCATATTTATTTTATTAATTTTGTATCTCCCCACATTGAAATGCAAACGGAATGAGATCAAAGTTTTCTGTCAGTTCTTATCATTGTTTACTCCTAGGTCACAAATAGTTAAAACATTAAATCAGTTGTTGAATGAATGCATAAATGAGTGAATTACGTACTTTGCTCTACATTACAGCATATATTTACATAGATCCTTTTAATGGTATGTGTTTGAATAGATTATATCTCCTTTTTATTGTGTTTCAGATATTAAGGAGGATATTACAAAATATTTGTCGTGACATGCAAATACTGCGTTGACATGGATGAAATCTATTGCTTTAGAGGGCTAAATAATGTTGATAATAACACAATTTTTCCAGCTTAAAGATTGGAAATGCATCCAGTTTCAAAAACTATCTTTAAGCCATTCTGAAACCAGCAGGATTCAAGGTATTTATCAATTTATTTATTTCATAAATATTTCTGAGAGTTTATATATTCCAAAACAGTATTCCAGGCAAAGTGATCTCTGTTGTTTCATCTCAATCAATAAGGATTTCCCAAGGTGATATCTCCTGTACAAATATCCATTATACCAACAGACTTCTCATGGCCCCAATAACTTCTTTATTCCTCAGGCTGTAGATAAATGGGTTCAGAAGAGGTGTGATGATGGTGTAAACTGCCACTGTCTTATCCTGTCCCAGGGAATGCAAGGAGTGTGGCCTTGTATAGGTGGAGAGAGCAGTCACATAGAATAGGCTTGCCACAATCAGGTGAGAGGAACAAGTGGAGACAGCTCTTGTCTGTCCTTTACCTGAGCTCATCTGGAACACCACAGTAACTACACAGGCATAGGATGCTAGAATGGCCAAGAACGGCAGCAGCAGAATAATAAGCCCACTCAGAGTGACTGTATACTCATACTGGGAAGTGTTCTGACATGCCAGTTGTAATAGAGATGGAAGTTCACAGAAAAAGTGGTTGATGAGCCGTGATCTACAAAATGGAAGATGAAATACATACAATGTGTGTACTAGAGCATTGATAGAACAACTGGTCCATGCACATGTGCCCATGAACCAACAGATCTTCTTGCTCATGAGTAAAGGACAATGCAAAAGGTGACAGATGGCTACATATCGATCATAGGACATGAAACCAAGGAGAAGAGCTTCAGTCCCACCAAGGACTATGAATACAAATGTTTGAATCTCACAGCCTAAAAAAGTAATGGTCTTACTATTTGACAGAAAGTTAGTGGCCATCTTGGGCACTGTGGTGGTGATGTTCATTATATCCATGAAGGAGAGCTGACTGAGTAGAAAATACATTGGAGTGTGGAGTCTGGTGTCCAATTGAATGAGAAGGATCAGTATGATATTCCCCATCAGAGCCACTGCAAAGAGGATTACAATGGCAACAAAGAGGAAAGTGTCCATTTGACCATATTGGAAAAGACCAGAAAGTATAAAATCTGTTTGATGCTTTGATTTCCTGTCTTCATAGTTTAATCTGAAATATCAGAGCAGATTGTATCTAAAGATTCCATGTAAAGACAATGACTGTACTTCAAGAGAAAAGAAAATGATTATTAATAAATGCCTTGAATTGCCTCCACACCATTGCCCTAGCCAAGTAAAATATACAGACTGTACACTGCGTTCATTTTCTTTGCAAAATGAGTGGAAAACAATGTATCTTATTCCAGTAACTTTCAGAGAATAAGCCCTGGATGATGAGAGCTTAACCTATCTCTTTACACACAAGACAACTTTTAGAGAATGTATGCATATTCAATTTCCCTTAGCTCTATACTTATTGATTATCAGATGTATTACTCACACTCAATTACCCAATGAATTTATGACAGTATTAGAAGCACTCTAAATTTCTGTTCAGTTTGAAAAATACATGTTTTATCCTCTTTTTTTTCCTTTAAATACAGAATTCTTAGGCCTTTTTAAGCACGTACAAAGTTATCTAATCATCTTCCCTCACCTCTAATTCTAAAGGGTAATACTCTGGTAAGTATTAAAAACACTGAATGGGACACCTGGGTGGCTCAGTCAGTTAAGCATCTGCCTTCAGCTCAGGTCATGATCCCAGGGTACTGGGATGGAGTCCGCACCAGGTTTCTTGCTCAGTGGGGAGCCTGCTTCTCCCTCTGTTTGCTGCTCCCCCTGCTTGTGCTCTCTCTGTCTCTCTCTCTCTGACAAATAGATAAATAAAATCTTTAAAAAATAAAAATAAACACATTGAATGCTGTAAAAATATTTTCATAAGGTTCAGGAAATTAATTTTAGCTATGCCACATTACTGTATTATAAATAATAAAATTCACTTGATGGATGAGGAAAAGGTACAAACTGCACGTTAAGATGAGAAGACCTAAAAAATATCATGCATCTTCTTTCCCTCAAGAAAGAAATTCTCTAACACCCAGACACCTCCTCCAACATCCAAAAGCATTTCCAGTTGTAGATAAAATTCTTTATTTATTTATTTATTTATTTATTTATTTTTTATTCTTATGTTAATCCCCATACATTACATCATTAGTTCTAGATGAAGTGTTCCATGATTCATTGTTCGTGCACAACACCCAGTGCTCCGTGCAGAACGTGCCCTCCTCAATACCCACCACCAGGCCAACCCATCCTCCCACCCCCCTCCCCTCTAGAACCCTCAGTTTGTTTTTCAGAGTCCATCGTCTCTCATGGTTCATCCACCCCTCC
>NW_028050961.1:0-406 GCF_054177405.1 Leptonychotes weddellii
CTTAGCTCACAGCTCAGGCTCCCTCCTACCCAGAAGTTTTCCTTGCTTGCTGTACCTCTCAGCTGATTGATTATGTGCTAACCTGTGTATTCAAGGGTAAAAACTGGTTTTGGGGGGAGGTGAAGAAAAATCAATCTTTTTAATATATGAAGTACAGATACACACTATATTTGTGGTGGTAAAATTTTTTTTTTTTTTTAAAGTAATTTTTTTTTTTTTTTTTAAAGATTTTATTTATTTATTTGAGAGAGAATGAGAGACAGAGAACATGAGAGGGAGGAGAGTCAGAGGGAGAAGCAGACTCCCTGCCGAGCAGGGAGCCCGATGCGGGACTCGATCCCGGGACTCCAGGATCATGACCTGAGCCGAAGGCAGTCGCTTAACCAACTGAGCCACCCAGGCGCCC
>NW_028050962.1:0-406 GCF_054177405.1 Leptonychotes weddellii
CTCTCAGTTTTTGAACTCGAGTTGTCTATCCTAAGTCTGCCACTAAACTTCTCTGATTGACCCTGTGGCAGTCCTGTGGAAACTCTGGGTCTGGAGGTGTTTTGCAGGAGACTTATGACATTGGAAGGAACCTCCTCCAGGTGTGGAAGACACATAAAATACGTTATCCTTTTAGTTGTGATGGGAGTCCACCCACATTCTAAGGTTTTTTAAGAGGCAGAAAAGAAAAAGTATAGTTTGGACTCAGCCCCAAGTTGAGGAACAATATCAAAGATGTCAAGAAAGCAAAAAAACAAAACAAAACAAAACTCTTTCTAAATATGTAAGAGAATCCCCCCTCCAAAAAACTAAACAGTAAGAATAGGTAGAAAACAAGTTTTAGGCTTATATTCTTGTTTTTCTGTAA
>NW_028050963.1:0-406 GCF_054177405.1 Leptonychotes weddellii
CTCAAGCTTACTTTATTGTAAGAATACAGTATATAACATACAAAACACTATGTGTTAATCAACTGTTGATGTTATCAGTAAGGCTTCTGGTCATAGCAGGCTATGAGTAGTTAAGTTTTGGGGGAGTCGGGCGCCTGGGTGGCTCAGTTGGTTAAGCGACTGCCTTCGGCTCAGGTCATGATCCTGGAGTCCCTGGATCAAGTCCCTCATCGGGCTCCCTGCTCGGCAGGGAGCCTGCTTCTCCCTCTGACCCTCCCCCCTCTCATGTGCTCTCTCTCTCTCATTCTCTCTGTCTCAAATAAATAAATAAAATCTTTAAAAAAAAAAAAGTTTTGGGGGAGTCAAAAGTTATATGCAGATTTTCGGCTGTCCGGGGGTCCATGCCCCTTATCCCCACATTGTTCAA
>NW_028050964.1:0-406 GCF_054177405.1 Leptonychotes weddellii
CTATTTTTTTAAAAATTTTTTTATTGTTATGTTAATCCACATACATTACATCATTAGTTTTAGATGTAGTGTTCCATGATTCATTGTTTGTGCATAACACCCAGTGGTCCATGCAGAACGTGCCCTCTTTAATACCCATCACCAGGCTAACCCATCCTCCCCCCGTCCCCTATAGAACCCTCAGTTTCTTTTTCAGAGTTCATCGTCTCTCATGGTTCGTCTACCCCTCCGATTTCCCCCCCTTCATTCTTCCCCTCCTGCTATCTTTTTTTTTTTCTTAACATATATTGCATTATTTGTTTCATAGGTACAGATCTGAGATTCAACAGTCTTGCACAATTCACAGCGCTTACCAGAGCACATACCCTGCCCAGTGTCTATCACCCAGCCAGCGCATCCCTCCCAC
>NW_028050965.1:0-406 GCF_054177405.1 Leptonychotes weddellii
AATAAACTTTTAGGAGAGTAGGGGGTGTCAAAATAGCTTTTCTAACTTCATAGTTTAGAGCTTCCTTTGTTATTTTCATTAAGTGTTTTAAAATTATAGCCTTGTATCTCCCTCTGACCCTCCCCCTCTCATGTGCTCTCTCTCTCTCTTTCATTCTGTCTCAAATAAATAAATAAAATCTTTAAAAAAAAAAAAAAAAAATTTAAAGGGGCGCCTGAGTGGCTCAGTCGGTTAAGCGACTGCCTTCGGCTCAGGTCATGATCCTGGAGTCCCTGGATCGAGTCCCGCATCAGGCTCCCTGCTCGGCGGGGAGTCTGCTTCTCCCTCTGACCCTCCCCCTCTCATGTGCTCTCTCTCTCTCTTTCATTCTGTCTCAAATAAATAAATAAAATCTTTAAAAATAAAA
>NW_028050966.1:0-406 GCF_054177405.1 Leptonychotes weddellii
AGTAACTCGGTTAATGGGAGAGACAGCAGGGGACAGGCAGGCAGGCTTGGGGAGAGCTTTGGAGGCCAACTTGAGATCTAGAAATCCCTCTTCAGCTATAAGGCCTAGGAGGGACCCCGGGAGGTGTCTCTTTAAAGGCCGATCAGCCCGTCCCTGTCCTTCCCTCCCCTTCACCTCTTCTCTTCAAAACCTATTTATTTTTTTTATTTATTTTTTTTTTTTAAAGATTTTATTCATTTGAGAGAGAATGAGCTAGAGAGAGCATGAGAGGGGGGAGGGTCAGAGGGAGAAGCAGACTCCCTGCTGAGCAGGGAGCCCGATGCGGGACTCGATCCCGGGACTCCAGGATCATGACCTGAGCCGAAGGCAGTCGCCTAACCAACTGAGCCACCCAGGCGCCCCTCAA
>NW_028050967.1:0-406 GCF_054177405.1 Leptonychotes weddellii
TCTCATGTCTTTGCACATCCTTTTCTAGCTACCTGGAATATCCTTTCCCTCTTTTTTTGACATCATTCTTTCCCTTTTTTAGCACTTGATGAACTATAAAAATAAGTAAAAGAGTCTGTCTTGATTTGAATTAAGCAAGGTGAATAAGCTTTACAGATCTCCTGTACAACATTGTACCTAAAGTCAAAAAAAATGTATTTTTTTTGGGGACAGAGCAGACTCCCTGTTGAGCAGGGATCCCAACAACATGGGGCTTGAGTCCAGGACCTCAGGATCATGACCTGAGCTGAAGGCAGATGCTTAACTGACTGAGCTGCCCAAGCGCCCCATTTTGGTTTATGGTTTTTAAACAGTGTGTGCAGTGTTTCTAGAAAGTTACATTCTCTCCAAGTTGCCATCATATGCA
>NW_028050968.1:0-406 GCF_054177405.1 Leptonychotes weddellii
ATAAGCATTTTTAAAGCAAAATACAGAGGTCATAATCAATGGAAACTTTAAATATATGATTTGAGATCTCTCATCTTCCTTGTAATTTGGGTCCAAATCACTTTTTTGGGGAAATTTATATCTGTAATTACTTATATTTGCAATGTACCCAGAATTACTGCAAGAAATAAGGTGGAATCCCGCCTCAGGCTTCTGATTTATTAGGTGACTTTTGCAAATTTGCTTTATATGTAATTCATACGTGAAAGAAAACATTAAAATAGCATCACTACACTGTACAGCATTTAGCTTCCCTGTTCTACTAGACTGTGAGATCTTTGAGGGCAAGAACTATAGCTTTTTAATGATCTATTCCCACCACTTTGCATAGAGCTTTTCACAGCATGTATCCCATGAATGATCATTG
>NW_028050969.1:0-406 GCF_054177405.1 Leptonychotes weddellii
ATTTGGGTCTGCTTCATGGCATGGAACTCTTCAAGGTGGGAATAGTAGAGACAGGTTCTGATTGTACAAGGGAAACCCCACAATTCTATCCAATTGAGTCATTTCCCTCATATCTCCAAACTGGGCACAATATTCTTTTTTTTACAAATATTTTTATTTATTTATTTGAGAGAGAAAGAGAGCACAAGCCTGGGGGGGGGGAGGGGCAGAGAGAGAGAGAGAGAAGCAGACTCCTTGCCAGGTGGGGAGCTCAACATGGGGCTTGATCCCCGACCCTGAGATCATGATCTGAGCCAAAGTCAGATGCTCAACCAACTGAGCCACCCAGGCACTCCTGGGCACAATATTCTTATTTCCAAATCACGACTTAGTCCTACATCTTTCATTCCTGATCTGTACTTGTGGA
>NW_028050970.1:0-406 GCF_054177405.1 Leptonychotes weddellii
GCCTGGGTGGCTCAGTTGGTTAAGCGACTGCCTTCGGCTCAGGTCATGATCCTGGAGTCCCGGGATCGAGTCCCGCATCGGGCTCCCTGCTCGGCAGGGAGCCTGCTTCTCCCTCTGACCCTCCCCCCTCTCATGTACTCTCTCTCTCTCTCATTCTCACTCTCTCAAATAAATAAATAAAATCTTTAAAAAAAAAAAAAAAAAAAAAAGAATTCTTTAACTAGGTACAAATCATGCACATATAAAGGAAATAGAAACATAATTATGCAACAACTTGTGATTATAGTATATTTTTAGATCTTTCTGAAAAAATTACTTGGATACAAAGCCCAATAACTGAAATATTAATTCAAAGGAAAAAGAACTTGTGAATGAAACATCTTTATATAAAGACTGGTAGTAAGCA
>NW_028050971.1:0-9001 GCF_054177405.1 Leptonychotes weddellii
TCCCCCCTCTCATGTGCTCTCTCTCTCTCTCTCAAATAAATAAATAAAATCTTTAAAAAAAAATAAAATAAAAAAATTTAAAAAAAAGACAGTTAAAAAAATAAATTAACTTTGAAAGACTAGAGAATCATGGGGAAAAAGCCATGGACTCTATGTGTATTATTCCCCTAGCGCTGGAGTTCTGCCGTTCTCATTGATCAGTAAACTTGGTCTTGGCTGGCTGTTCTCGCTGATCTTCTGGGGGAGGGGCCTGTTTCCGTGGTTCCCAAATGTCTTTCCTGGAGGCAGAATTGCCCACCCTTGCCGGGTACAGGCTAAGTAATCTGCTCGGGTTTGCTCAGGAGCTTTTGTTCCTGGCAAGCTTTCCGTTTGGCTTTGGAGGATGAGAGTGAAATGGCAGCCTCCTAATCTCCACCCCGGAGGAGCCAAGAACTCAGGGCCCCACTCTTCAGTGAGCCCCCAGAGAAAAGCAGTCAATCACTCCTGTTTCCCCAGTCTCCGGCTGCACTCTGTGCTCACCCAGCCTGTGACCCAGCATTTCTATCTCTGGCACACTACCCAGTGTGGAGTCTCCAAACCCAGCAGATCCCTGTAGTGCATTCCCACGCCACTCCTCCCAGTGGAGGAAGGCGAGTCTCCCCAGATCTGCCGCTCTTTGGGTCCCTGCTGGAGGAGCAGTGGCCCAACTGTGCCGCGGATCACGGTTTATGGCAACCCCGAGCTGAGAGCCCGCTCTTCGGCTCCGTCTCTGCAGCCGGCTTCCCCGCTCCAATACCTGGGAGCTCTGCCACACTCAGGCATCCCCGGCCCTTCTGTGACCCTGAGTGTCCTGAAACCACACTGTCCCAAGAGGGTTCCACCCTCCACTTAGCCACTGGAGCGACGTCCCTCAGCAGAGCAGACTTCTAAAAGTTCCGAATTTGTCCTCCACGGCTCTATCACTTGCCAGAAGTGGCCAATGGAGGCCCGCTCCCCCGCCGCCTATCCTCCTGAATATCACCTCGGATTCACTTCTCCTCACATCCTACCTTCCAGAAAGTGGTCGCTCTTCTGTTCACAGTTGTTGCTATTCTTTTCTTCAATCTCCTGTTGAGTTTGTAGGTGTTCAGAATGGTTTGATCCCTATCCAGCTGAATTCCTGAGAGGAGATGAAATCCAGGTCTCCTACTCCTCCGCCATCTTGCTCCGCCCCCTCTGTGGATGTAAATTTAAATTTAGACCAGTCCCGCTGTTTTTGTGTTTTTCTGCAGCCATGTTTCCTACCTGGGTACAGAGGGGATCTTTCTTGTCTTAAAATGATTTGGTTTTATTTTTTCCAAGAACAGAATGCTACTCAAACTAAATTAAATCCTAATGGGGATTTATGAACAAGTAGTAATGTACCTTATGTAGTTATTGAACTAGGAATGGAAGGTCAGGACTCCAAGCTACTATTTCCATCTCTTTTCTCTCTCTGTGAACCAAATTTTTTCTTTCTTTTTTACACTTGGTAGAAAATGGTTGCCCCAGTCCGGACAGTTTAACCTCCCAGCTGCAAAGCCTAGTGATTGGTAACTAGAGGCTCTATGTACCATTCCAGATTGCTAAGGGGGAAAAAATCCAATTACCCTAGCTTGGTTGCCCTTGGGAGAGAAATATCTGAGGAGGAAAAATGCACAGAGCACGTAAATTAACTGACCCAATTCCTAAAATCCTCAAGAAGAGTAGTTTGATACGGTTTTGGGAATTTATGGGCAATCCAAAAGCTTTAGTATCGCAGAAGTGGAACATTGAAGTAAATTTATATTTCCTAGGATTTCTTGTAATTAGAGATTTAAGTTTTAGGGGTAGAAGTCATATTGGAATAGTGATTTTTGCTTTCCAGTGAGTCCCAGTAGACTTCCAATGTTACATAAGTACAGTTTTGAAAGCTATGGAATAGCTGAGGTCTAAAAAGAAATGAAAGTAGCCAGGAGAGGGGAATACTTTCAAGAAGAGGATGCTTTATTTTAGCAAAGGTTATGAGCCAAGGTTTTAAGGTCAGAACAGATTAACATACTTTAGTTAATACTGAAGACTGTCTTTTGCCATAAACCTTTCAAAGGAATATTTGTTTTGAGTTTATCTTTTCATTTAAGTAAGTTTTGGTTTTAGTAAGAAGTCACATGGGGCAATAGAAACACGAGGATAGAATTAAGAAATTTTGTCTGTCCAGTCCTGACTTGACCACTGTCATCTATCTGGCCTTCATTAACTTGTCTGAACTTCTAGAACATCATATCTTCAAGGGCCCCTCCAGTTTCAAATCCTGTGTTTTGAGAAACTCCCAGAGATAATGGTCCTGGGAACATGGGTAATCACTGTAAGATATAAGGACTTTCAGTAGCGCTCACACTTAATTCGAAGTTATATTGAATCCAGCAACATCCAACAAGTAGAACAACCCAGAAGCCTGGTTGAGGCAGAGAGTCCTTATAGCGTGATTTCTGAATAAATAGAAAAATCAAATGGTCTTTGATGTAGATTAATAGCAATGGGGCAACATTGTGTATTTAGGATGTAAAACCTTCTTTAAAAATACAAATTTTTTTTGTCTGCTTAGTTTCTTATTGTTTTTTATTGAAATATTATGAGTATTAACAATACAAGACCTTTCTCCCAGTACCATGAGAGCAAGGAAGGATTTTTCAGCAGGTATGATGCTGATTTAGAAAGTAACTACACCGATTCTCTAAAGCGTATAAGAACAAACAGGAGAGATATGTAAGGGTCTTCAAAAATGTGGGATGAGGATGGTTATTTGGATCCCAATACACTAAAAGAAGTATCTGCTTACACTACCATTCAAAAATGCAGATGTAAAAGTATACCATGTTGGTTTTTTAAAATTAAAAAAAAAAGTGGTTTCTCAAGATACACATGAAAATCAGACCATATGTGTTCTGAAAAGACTTAATTTATCCTCTTGGCTACAATCACATCCAAAACTATGTCTGCCCAGCTTCTCTGCTATAACTGAAGACAACCACTGTAAAACAGCTCCACAGCTGGCCTCAAGAATATAACTTCAAGTTTGAAAATACTCATTTGCCAGTGCTTTCCCTTTATTAAGTCAAAGCTGGTAAAACTATTAGGTATCAGAGTTCTCATGGAAAGTGCTCTGAAACATGCAAAGTGTTATTTGAAAGTAATCTCTGCATTATTTAGACATACGTGGCCAGTAAACCTCATCTGGTTAGAGTCAGAGGGAATCAGACAGGCAAAGTGGGAGAGACAAGAAGGGCCTAACCCAGGACTGATAACGACTGTCTCCAAAGGTACATTCCTTGGAAAGCAGCCAAGGTTCTGAGAAGCAAGACACTGGAGAGTCTTCCAAGAACACTCCGTCACAGTGGTAACTCAGGAATGTGCTGAAATATTGGATGGATGTCCCACTATGCTCTAGGATCAGGAGAAAGTGAAGCAATAATATAAACATTTGTTAGAATGACTTGAATGAGCTGAAAGATGATATATGAATACAGGCAGGCCACATGACAGTCTCAACTGTATATATAAATAAAGCCACAAAGGATTTTAGCATTGCAAAGCTGAATCAATAACCACAAATTGAAGCATCATTTTTCTGTGTGATAGTCCAACCATGGATTGGGCCACCTCCATATATGTGAAGATAATTACCAATCACTGCCAAGTAGAGGAAGTTTTTTGTAATGATAGACTAAAGGCAAAGACCTTTAAGATACTGAAAGTGGTTTCAATAAACATCGAACTCTGGACAGGGAGGCTATTATAATAATGATAATAATAAAACTCAATGTTGTAAATATATACTAATTGGCCTACTTCATACCTTCCCTAATGAAAGAACCAGTTTTCACATACATGAAGGAGGTGAACATCTAACTTTGTGACTGACTTAGATTTCAGGGATGGGAAAAAGTATTCAAAGGCATTCTAGTCATAAGAGAATTGGATAGGAAAGGGGGATGGAGATTTTTTTTCCCCATTTTAGAGAGGTTTTGTTTTTTTGTTTGTTTGTTTTGGCAAGGCCTTCTTTCTGTCCCTAAGAGACAAATATTCCACTCTAGCCCCCAATCTCTTCCTGACTTAGTGGCTGCTCTATCTCACTCTTTGAGGAGCAAGTCATAAGCCCAGCATGGTCTATGATTATACCTTGAGAAATGTAGCACATGGTTGGATGAGTTACTCCTTCCTAGCCCCACCCTCATATCTTGTGGAAAACCCACAGCCAGAACTATGAATCATTTCCTGTAGTGCCAAGAAGGTATGGTCTGCAGCATTTAATCTAGAATAAATTCCTCTTTGTTGTATTCTGTTTGCAGTTATTTCACAGCTTCTTGATGAGAGGTTGGTTAAGTTGATCTAATTCTCCATCTCCAACAAGAAGAGGTTAGGAAAGAATGACAGGCTGCATCATCCACCACTGATTCTCTGAATTAATAAAAGGTGAAGCCAAGCTGGTGCTAACGAGTGTTCATGTCCAACCAGAAACTATATCATTTCTGCATCCAGCAAACATTTGTTACTATGATGTGAACACTGTTATTTGATACTCCATTGATACCCCTTGCTTTTCATCATCATTTTTGGATTTGGGTGTGTTTTTTCTCCTGTACATTAGGAGAACTTATTTACTAGATGAGAGTGGGTGAAGCCTATCTCACTTATCTGTGGCACCTGTGACTCACCACCTTCTTCCAAGAGACAATATTAAATTTCCCAACTCCTCAATGATTCCTGTATGACTGCAAAGGAGCTGTATCACTGCTCCATAGATTTCCAACCCTTCTTTGCCTCCCTGTCTTCTTCATTTTTGAGTGCATACACACATACACTATGCAGAGCACTTTACACATATTTCCTATTTGCCCTTCTGCATAACCCTTGAGCTAGGTACTATTTTTACCCTTTTATAGATGAAATTCAGTGAGTCAATGTACCATACCCACACAGCTAGCAAGTGGCAGAGCTGGTTTTGGTACATATTGGTGTTTTTAACCACCACACACTCTCAATTGCCTCTGTGAAATATGTTGTCTGGGCTCTTATTTATAGATGAGAAACTTGGGTCTAGAGAGATGAAACCAACTTTCTCAAGAGCCCAAGGCTTCTTAAATCTTTGACTGGAAGTTTCTCCCTGATTTAATATTGCATTCTTCATTCCTATTTAGCTATTGAGGTTCTTAGAAGAGACTGTGCTATTACCACAAAGTTACAATATATGTTACTAAACATAGCCAGAAGTAATTAAATAACAGCAGCCATCTCTTTTTCTGCATTATCCAGCTCACTTGCACTATGGAAAAGGTTCCATCACAGGAAAAAAATGTATGTGACTGTGGACCGACAAGGAAAACCTGGCCAGGTGTTCTGACAGATTTTAAGGAAGAAAGCTATTCCATTTCTCTCTCCCAAATACCCTCTGAAATAGAAGTGTTGCTTTTCTTAAGTAAGAGAAGGCACATTTGTTTGAGGCAGTTGCTAGTGTCTGAGTCTGTCCTATACGAAGTAAGACACTAGGAATCACTTAGGTGGTGAATCAGCCAAATGGCTGAATGGGCAGCCCAATGTTTCCTGAGAGGTGAAGGGCGAGATATTGTTCATCTTCCCTGCAAGCAGAAGAAAACTTTCAGAATTGAGCTTCTCCTGTGTGTGTGTGCATGTGTGTATTTCTGTGTATGTGTATGTAAGTTCCAGGAGTAAAGAGGGTATAGAAAGAAAAAGGACAAGAACCATCTGAGGCGAAGAAAAGTCATCTCTACCATGGGTTTTTCTTCAGGGAATTTAAAGTTTGTGATTCTTTCAACATTTTTGTTTAGCATTTGTTTTGGTACATAAAATTCCATAATTAAATGGGCAGAGCAGGGTATGTTGGGGTGTGAGACAAGAATCAACATTAAGAGATAGAAATATTTATATTATGGAAGCAATGATTTCTTTCGCACATTTTGCTTTACAACACATTATTTCTAGAGTACTTACCAACTATTTTCATATGCTTATGAAGTCTGTACTAAAACTGCACACACACACACACACACACACACCATTCAAGATCTGTCATAATCCATCACAGCCTATCATGACCCAAGTCCCCACACCACAATATCACATGCCACAGGCATCCTATATCCTAGCAAGACACAATTTCTGGCTGTTCCCTGAATGCCAAGCCTTTTGGCCTTTCCTCTTTTCATGCTGTTTCCTTTGCTTTAAATGCCCATTCCCCTTTTTCAGAAGTCCTACACGTATTTCAAAGCCCAGCTTAAGTACCACCTTCTCTGTGAACACTCCACTCCACCCCAATTATCCTTGATCTCCACCCCATGCCCTCTCCCTATACAGATACAAGCACACAATCCTGACGGATGAATTATGAATGACTGTGCATGACTACTTCTCCACCCTAACTAAACTCTGCATATTTTAAATTCCTCCAGAGCAAAGGCTGTGTCTTGTGCATCCCTGTATCCTACCTATCTCCACCCCCACTTGCTTCTTAGTGCCTTGTGAATGGCAAGTCTTTCAAGTAGATTTATTGAATGATGAATGAATGAATTGATTGACTGATTGTCTGAATTGAATGAATCACATTTACATATCTGTTCCCTAGATGCAAAGATGAGATATATTGAACTAATCCAACCCCTTGCCTGAAAGCAAGTCCTTGGCAGTGCTTCCTACCAGATCCTCCTCTCTATGACAATAAGTGAAATAAAATCAAGCACAGAACCATTTGAAACCTCCACCCTAAAGTTTAACTTCTATGCTGGTTCTTTTCTATTTACCCCTATAGATCCATTCTCTGACCTGTCCTGCTGTGCTCTGTGCTCTAGAAGACTAAACACAAGGAAACTCATCCTCCAGGCTATTTTGCCCTGTATCTTTCAGCTAATGGGAGGCACTGTAAGAACCCCAGAAAGCAGGAGAGAGAGGTCAGTGTATTTATTTCCTTCCCTAACTTTGTTGGAATACCGTTACCCAGTAGCTGTTATCCTCTATCCAGGCCCAAAGTTCCTGTCAGACAGCTCCTCTTAAATGGTATATTAGTTTCCTGTGACTGCTTTAACAAATTACCACAAACTTGGTGGCTTAAAACAGCAAAAATATATCATCTTATGGTTCTGTGGGTCAGAAATCCCACACAGGTCTCAATGGGTGAAAATCAAGGTATTTGCAAAGCTGGGTTCCACACTGGAGGCTCTAGGGGAGAATCCATTTCCCTACCATTCACAGTTTCTAGGGGCTGCCCACATTCATTTGCTAAGGGACTCCTTATTCCTTCTTCAAAACCAGTAATGTTCCATCTCTGACCCTTCTTTCCTCATCATGTCTCTCTCTAACCATACCAGGGAGAGGCTCTCTGCCTTTAAGTACTCATGTGATTGGGCTGGGCTCATGGGCATAATCCAGGATAATGTACACATCTCAAGGTCTACATATCTCAAGGTCTTTAAACTCAATCACATCAACAAAGTCCCTTTTATGACATATTCACAGGCTCTGGGGATTATGGCATAGACATATTCTTTCAAGAGGCCATTATTCTTTCTACTACACATAGGTTTAACTCTTGTGTAGTCTATCAACACTCTTCCCTCTATTTGCTCCTTCAGGCCTAGAAGTGGTAATGGCTTTTTGATGTTGCTAAATCCTGGAGCCTCAACATTTCATGTTGGTTCCTTCACCCTACCCTCAGCTCTACAAATAGTCTCTTCATTAAATTCTCTCCAATTAACCCTTCAAACATGCCATATGACTCTTGTCAGGATCCTCACTGATACCACAATGCTCACTCACCCACCACAGATAAAATGGTTTTCCTGGAGTCTTGCTATAGTTAATGATCCCATTAACCTATGATAATCCTCAGCAGGGTCCAAATCACCAGCTGTCTGGGTGAATTAGGACTAGTTCCACCCACCATTTGCTTTCCTTATACATCTGTGTGGCTAAAAAGTTGAGATGGATTTTCATATTTGGGCAATACAAAGAGATTAATCCACTCAACAAAGATAATAGTTGAGCACCTCCATTACTTCATATATTATTTAAAGATCGGTTCATTTAGTTCTTCCTCTACAACCAGAAGGATGAAGAATTTCTGTTAGAAAATACATAAAGTCAGAGGGGGGAAAGATGGCAGAGGAGTAGGGGACCCTATTTCAGCTGGTCCCTGGAATTGAGCTGGATATCTACCAGACCACTCTGAGCACCCACAAAACCAGCCTGAGATGTGTGAAGATCTGGATCTCTACAAACAGAATATTGCAGGCAGTTGGTTTTGAGGTACGAAGTGGAGAGCCATGATTCTGCGGGCAGATATCGGAGTATAAACGGCAGCAGGAGGGTGCCTGGCCATGGGGCTCCTACACTGCCGGTGAGTGACAGCCTCACAAGAGGCAGACGGGCACAGACTCACAGACCGGTAGCGTCGGGAAAGGACTTTAGGGAAGCCCCCAGGGTGGAAACCCGGAGGGGCGGAGTCACGCGCACGCGAACTACAGTCCCCAGGACGGCCAAGTCGCACATGCAAACTGGGAGCAGCTGGCGGTTTTAGAAGCACAAACGGCAGAGATGTGCCCCGACCTGGAGGCAGGACTGGGAGCGCTGCAGAGGGGTGCACAACCCAGGACGCTGCAGTTTATAGCAGCACAGACAGAAATGGAGACAGTGTGGCCTGGAGGGCTCACTGAAGAACAGACTGTGGTCTCTCTGCTCTGAGGCAGAGGGTTGAAAACGGTCTTTTCTGCTCTGACTCACGGAAAGCCGCCAGGGAAAGGCACCAGAGAACAAAAGCACCAAAGACTGATTCCCACTGAGCCCATCCCCCGCCACAGGGGCACAGGGCAACTCCGCCCAAACAGGGTTGCCTGAGTAACAGCGCGGCAGACCTCTCCCGCAGAAGACAGGCTGGGAAAACAAGAGGCCAGCAACCCTAAGGTCCCAAGACAACAGGTGCATCTTGCTTGGGTTCTGGTCAATAATTTGGACTCTA
>NW_028050972.1:0-406 GCF_054177405.1 Leptonychotes weddellii
CAATTCTGTCAGCCACAAACAGGTGCATGATAGCCCTAAGGGTAATTTTTAGTCTCCACTACTTCGTTATTTTGTGTTTTGCTGTGTTTTTGCTTAGTTTTGAAGTGTTTGGCAAACATCATTCACTGCCACACTCAAAATAATGAGATACTGGAAGACCTAGTATGGAGTGCCATATAATTGCAATTTAAAAAAAAAAAGGAAGTGATTAAAAAAAAAAAGTTTATGCCCCGCCGCGCGTCGGGACCGGGGTCCTGTGCGGAGAGCCCCTCGTCCCGGGAAATGGGGCGCGGCCGGAAAGGGGGCCGCCCCCTCGCCCGTCACGCAACGCACGTTCGTGGGGAACCTGGTGCTAAACCATTCGTAGACGACCTGCTTCTGGGTCGGGGTTTCGTACGTAGCAGAG
>NW_028050973.1:0-406 GCF_054177405.1 Leptonychotes weddellii
TCAGTCTGGAAGTGATGCTCCCCGCCGCACAGGTATACCTGGCAGGGCTTGTGCAGAGAATGTCTTCGAGACTCCAGAGCAGTAGCTATGCTAACAGGTGGAGCCGGACCTACACAAGGCAGGAGGATGAAGTCGGCCTTCAAAGATCCACCAAAGCCAAACTTCAAATACGGTGGCAGAGCTGTGGGTTGCGGGGCGGGGGGGGGGGCGTCGGGGGGGTAGGGGGCGGGTGCGGAAAGCCTTGTTTACAAGGATCTGGGAGAGGGAAGCCCTTTAAAGCAGAGGCTTGGGGGAGACATGGATTCTAAGAGGCAGAGTTGCATCAGCTCTGACAGGGCCCTAAACAACCACGCACATCTCTATTTGGGAAAGCAAGGAAAGGTTACGCGTCGGTTTCTTTAGAAAA
>NW_028050974.1:0-406 GCF_054177405.1 Leptonychotes weddellii
GTCACCCCGGGGGAGTGTCAGGCTCGGCTGCAGTGGAACGTTCTGTTTTGAGGTCAGAATGCATGGGTGGCTGTTTTTTAAATGGCTTTTCATCTCAGCAGGATGTGGATCGAGAAGCACAGAGATGTTTTTGTTATTTCTGAGGCTCTGTGCGGGTTTTCATCAGCTGTGTCAGTAGAGGGAACAGTCCCTGGCAAGCGCAGCTCAGCGGCAGGATTTAGCATGGGCAGCTTCTCGGAGGTGGAGTTCTGGGCGATGGTGACAGAGCGCTGATGCGGGCTGTGCAAGACGGTGGTGCAGGAAGATGCAGAGCTCACCTCTTCCCCCGGTCACTCCACATCTACAGCTCCATATGAAAAACCCCCTCTAAAAAAAGACCCAAAAACTAGCTGATCAGCTCCTTCAC
>NW_028050975.1:0-406 GCF_054177405.1 Leptonychotes weddellii
CTGGGTGGTTCAGTCGGTAGAGCATCTGACTCTTGATTTCGGCTCAGGTCATGATCTCAAGGTCCTGAGAGGGAGCTCCACAATGGGCTCCTTGCTCAGCAGGGAGTCAGCCTGAGATTCTTTCCTCTCTCCCTCTGCCCCTCCCACTCCGTGCTCAATAAATAAATACATACATACATACATAAATAAAATCTTTTTTTAAAAAAATTTTTTTTTTAAAGATTTTATTTATTTATTTGACAGAGAGAGACACAGCGAGAGAGGGAACACAAGCAGGGGGAGTGGGAGAGGGAGAAGCAGGCTTCCCGCAGAGCAGGGAGCCCGATGTGGGACTCGATCCCAGGACCCTGGGATCATGACCTGAGCCGAAGGCAGTCGCTTAACCAACTGAGCCACCCAGGCGCCC
>NW_028050976.1:0-406 GCF_054177405.1 Leptonychotes weddellii
CTTAAGGGAAAGGCTCTCAGCTTTTCCATTGAGGATGATATTCGCTGTGGGTTTTTCATAGATGGATTTTATGAACTTGAGGAATGTTCCCTCTATCCCTATATTCTGAAGAGTTTTAATCAGGAAAGGATGCTGTATTTTGTTAACTGCTTTTTCTCCATCAGTTGGGAGGACCATATGGTTCTTCTCTCTTCTCTTATTAATGTTTTCTATCACACTGATTGATTTTTGAATGTTGAACCACCCTTGCATCCCAGGGATAAATCCCACTTGGTCATGGTGGATGATCCTTTTTTGTTGGATCCTATTAGCTAGGATTTTGTTGAGGATTTTGGAATCCATATTCATCAGGGATATCAGTCTGAAATTCTCCTTTTTGATGGGGTCTTTGCCTGGTTTGGGGATC
>NW_028050977.1:0-406 GCF_054177405.1 Leptonychotes weddellii
GTCACCCCGGGGGAGTGTCAGGCTCGGCTGCAGTGGAACGTTCTGTTTTGAGGTCAGAATGCATGGGTGGCTGTTTTTTAAATGGCTTTTCATCTCAGCAGGATGTGGATCGAGAAGCACAGAGATGTTTTTGTTATTTCTGAGGCTCTGTGCGGGTTTTCATCAGCTGTGTCAGTAGAGGGAACAGTCCCTGGCAAGCCCAGCTCGGCGGCAGGATTTAGCATGGGCAGCTTCTCGGAGGTGGAGTTCTGGGCGATGGTGACAGAGCGCTGATGCGGGCTGTGCAAGACGGTGGTGCAGGAAGATGCAGAGCTCACCTCTTCCCCCGGTCACTCCACATCTACAGCTCCATATGAAAAACCCCCTCTAAAAAAAGACCCAAAAACTAGCTGATCAGCTCCTTCAC
>NW_028050978.1:0-406 GCF_054177405.1 Leptonychotes weddellii
ACACACACACACACACACAGAAGAGAGCGAGAGGGAGGGAGAGAGAGTGAAGTACCAATGTTGTAAAATGTTTGGAGTATCCGGGGCGCCTGGGTGGCTCAGTTGGTTAAGCAACTGCCTTCGGCTCAGGTCATGATCCTGGAGTCCCAGGATCGAGTCCCGCATCGGGCTCCCTGCTCGGCAGGGAGTCTGCTTCTCCCTCTGACCCTTCTCCCTCTCATGCTCTCTGTCTCTCACTCTCTCTCTCTCAAATAAATAAATAAAATCTTTAAAAAAAAAAAATGTTTGGAGTATCCGGTGAAGGGGATATAGTAGTTCTTTCTACTATTTTTGCGACATTTCCCTAAGTCTGTGTGATTTCAAATCAAAGTTGAGAAACAAAACCCACTCCCTCCCTCTGTGAGCC
>NW_028050979.1:0-406 GCF_054177405.1 Leptonychotes weddellii
ATTTTTTTATTTTTAAAGATTTTATTTATTTATTTCAGAGAGAGAGAATGAGAGAGAGCACATGAGAGGGGGGAGGGGCAGAGGGAGAAGCAGACTCCCTGCCAAGCAGGGAGCCCGATGCGGGACTCGATCCCGGAACTCCAGGATCATGACCTGAGCCGAAGGCAGTCGCTTAACCAACTGAGCCACCCAGGCGCCCAATAATTTTTTTTTTATTGAATTATAATTAACACAGTGTTATTTTCAAGTATACAATATAACGATTCAACAATTCTAGATATTATTTCGTGCTCACTATGATAAGCGCAATCACCAATGTTACTACCTTGTACTGACTATATTCTCTATGCTGTACTTTTTATCTCTGTCAGTTATTTATTTTGTAATTGGAAGTTTGTACCTCTTA
>NW_028050980.1:0-406 GCF_054177405.1 Leptonychotes weddellii
GGCTAGGGTTAGTGTTAGGGTTCAGGTTCGGGTTAGGGTTAGGGTTCAGAGTCAGGGTTAGGGTTCGGGTTCAGGGCTAGGGTTAGTGTTAGGGTTTGGGTTCGGGTTAGGGTTCAGGGTTAGGGTTCGGGTTCAGTGCTACGGTTCGTGTTAGGGTTCGGGTTCGGATTCAGGGTCAGGGTTAGGGTTCGGGTTCAGGGCTAGGGTTAGTGTTAGGGTTCAGGTTCGGGTTAGGGTTAGGGTTCAGGGTCAGAGTTAGGGTTCGGGTTCAGGGTTATGGTTAGTGTTAGGGTTTGGGTTCGGGTTCATGGCTATGGTTTGGGTTAGGGTTAAGTTAGCTGTGCTGGGGGAACAGGATTGGGACATGGGATATTGGTTCTGGGAGGAGGCTCGCTGTCAGCCTAGT
>NW_028050981.1:0-406 GCF_054177405.1 Leptonychotes weddellii
GTCATTGTAGGCTCTTACATGGTAAGCACTGTGTGGAAGAGAAACGATGTATCAAGCATGGTAAGTGCCCTTAAAAGACTCAGAGTATTTGCAGAGGCATCCAGGTAAAATAGCTAAATTGAATCCATCATTCAGCTGTTTCCCCCATTCCTCATGCTTGATGCCATGGAAACATAAATATATGGAAGGTTGATTTAGGGTATTTCCTTTTTTTTTTTTTTTTTTTCCATCTAGATTGTGCTCTCTCCATACAGACTCAGATAATTCTGTCATTCTGGCTAAAATTGGTCCATCACTTCTGTTAAACCACCAGTAAACTATTTGACTCTTCAGAAAATATAGTTGAGCATTTTGTCTGTTGCAACAGACTTGGGTCCCCTAATCACTACAGACGAGCCCCGTCCTC
>NW_028050982.1:0-9001 GCF_054177405.1 Leptonychotes weddellii
GGATGAGGAACATTCCATCGTGTATGCACATACCACATCTTCATTATCCATTCATCTACTGATGGACTGCGTTCTATTTGGTACTGTTTCCATTGGTTCATGAGATGTTTTGTGCAAGTTCTCGGTTCTGTCTCCTCAATTGGCCTCGAAGCTTCTTGGGGCAGGAATCTGGCCTCGTGCCTCCCCCACTGAGTGGCAGCGCTATGCTGTGCACAGAGTGGGTTCAGAAGCACCTGGAGGAGTGTAGCGCTCCCCTTCCTCTCTCTTTTTTTTTTTTTTAAGATTTTATTTATTTGACAGAGAGGGACACAGCGAGAGAGGGAACATAAGCAGGGGGAGCAGGAGAGGGAGATGCAGGCTCTCCATGGAGCAGGGAGCCCGACGTGGGACTCGATCCCAGGACCCTGGGACCATGACCTGAGCCGAAGGCAGACGCTTAACGACTGAGCCACCCAGGCGCCCCCCTTTCTCTTTTATAGAACTCAGAGTAACTGCTCAGCAGCCACGTGGGTACGGCCCAGAGCAGATGCAGAGTTCGTGTTTTCCCAGCATGGGGGTAAGGGGCCCTCAGCCCTATGGGCTCTCCTCCACAAACTCACTCAGCTTTCCTGGTCCTGCTTCCCAAAGTAGACTTCCCTTGGTCCTATAGTTAGTACTCCAGCTGCACCTAGCTCCTGGCTTAACTTCCTGGTCACTTTCAGCCAGAAATCCTTTCTGGTCCAGGACTTGATGGAAACTCTTCTCTCTTATTTTGCTAACTTTGTTTCCTCCTCCTACTCAGGATTCACTGTACGACCTTCTGTTTCTTCCGGCTGCTCCCAGAGGCACTTAATCTGTTACCAATGGACTCTTTAATAGTTGCTTTAATCATTAACACTTCTAGTTATTTATGGTGATTACCCACACCAGCCCACGAAATGGGAAATTCTTTCCTGGCATGGTTGTGTCTTACGTGTTTTGATCGTACCTGCATGTTCTCCTGCCTGGAACAGAATCTGTAACTCTAGAGATAAAATAGTGTGGGTTTTTTTTTTTTTTTTCCTGTGAGATTCTACTCATGGTCATTTGCTTTGGCTATTGAACATAAACAAACCAGTTTAACAGCTTTAAAAGGTCAGCTGAAAAAGGAACCAGTCAATCTATGTACACATTAAAAATAAATGGAAGAGTTATGGAGAGTTATTATATATCTTATGTCAAGACTTTTTTTTTTTGGAGGGCGAGTGGAATGCCGTGCCAGGTGGGAGGTGGACAGTCCATTGGGATTGTGCCTTGAGACACATCTGTTGGGATATTTGGGTTGACTCCGTTTAAAGATGCCAGAAAATCAGAACAAGGGTGTGTGCCAGGCTGGGGTCTCGAAGTTAAAGATTATGTGAAAGGTTTTGAAGGCATAGAAACCAGGAGAATAACTATTCTAAGAATTCAGACAGTTACATATAGAATTCAGTCTTACCTAGAAGCCAGGGATAAAACCTCACAGTCACCAGAAAACACCTGATGGTTCCAAGGACCATATTGAAAAATTGTCTGACCGAGTACAGTGGGAAAGAGACAGAAGCTGTGAAGCCAGAGTTCAGTGAATCAGGCTGGATTAAATGCCCATGGTTAATACCAGTAGCTTCTCCATCTGTATATTGCTTACATCAACCCAATTCCTCATCCTACAGTAGAGTCAGTTTTTATATCTGAAATCTCAAGTGTGTTCTGGACCAATAAACAGCTGAGGAGGTGTAGCGAAGAAAGGAATAGGTGGTGGGACTAACCTCCAGCCCCAAGGTAACAATAGAGCAAAAATGAGTTGCTGGATTCTCTTGGAGGTGGCAGATGAAGGAACCTATTGTTACCAGAGAGAGTTTCCTACCCAAGAGACCCTGAGGCATTACACCAGCAGACTAGGATGCATGACTGTTTCTCAACTCTGTCTCCAGTTTGAAACCACATGTCTGCTGTAAATGGTGTTTGGAGAGAAGGGGACGGGATGAAATATCTGTTTTTCTGCTTCCTGTGTCTCTATAAAAATACAGGTGCTGTGGGCAGGGTATTCATCATCTACTTTCTTGGTAACCCCTCAGATCGCCATGGGCCACTTTGTGGTGCTGATGACACGGTCAGGGAGGATGGTTCACGCATAGCAGTGGGTGGACAGGGTCCAGTCGGTCCTAAATGTTTAGATCTGGTGCCCACCTCGGGACAGAGCTTTGGAAAATAATGGCCGGTGATTATTAAGAGCTTCATATGTGTGAGAGACTGTGCTAAGATATATCTTTAAATGTATCTCCTCATCTACTCCTCACAACAAACCAATTAGGCATGACTGTTTTTTCTATTGTAAATGTGAGGACATGGAAGCTCAGAGAGACTCAGTAACTTGCCCAAGGTCACAGAGCCGGTAAGTAATAGAGTTAGATTTCAAATCCAGGTCTGACTCCAGATCTCAGCAGCTAATCACTGTGTTGTCCTAGGAAAGGCACCTGAAGGGAAATCTAATAATGCAGTCCTAGATTTAAAAAAGAAGGGAAAGATGCTTATTTCTCTGCAACTTCCCCCCTCCCCAGTTTTCTTCATTTGATCCCATTTTACACCCCATATCCAGATAGGCCAAGATCGTGCTTTCATTTGCATGCTGAGTTGTGTAGAAGGGTGAACAGAGTTTGTTTCCATGCAAGAATGCTCATCAGGCAAATGGACCTGCCATTCCATAGTATCAACATGGATGACACAGTCTACCCGGGTGTGGAGCGTGGTGCGGACAATCCTCACGCTCAGGAAGTTTACAACCTCCTGTAGAAGATAAGACGTGCATATCTAAAAGATCATCCAAGGCAGCATTCGATAAACGCTAAATCAACAGGAAGGAGAACTGCTCTCCAGGATGGAGGGGGGAGAGATCACTTCTGAATGTGCAGTCCAGGCAGGATTCCTGGAGACAGGAGCTGAAGAGCGAGGGAGGATATTTACCTGGAGGCAGTGATATAAAAAAATGGAGGCCTGGAGTGAGGAAGCGACAGGTGTGTTTGGGAGTAGTGGGAGCACCTGCTCTACTCTCGCTACACTCACCAGGTAGGAGCAGGAGGAAGACAGGAAAGGCCAGCTGAAATTAGATTGTGTAGAGTCCCCGAAACAGTGCCAAGTAGTTTGGGTTTATTATAAGAAATGAGATCCACAAGATAAAACACCAAACCCATGTGGGCACTTGATAAACTGGGAGGTTGTTGTACACTTAGTGCAGAAAAGGCAAGGGATTTGGAAAGAAAGTTACCTCTGAGTCAAGGTCTAGGCGTGCCACTTACTAGTAGTATGACTTTGGCTAGTTACTTAATTTTTCTGAGTTTCCATTTATTCATCAGTGAAATACAAATAGTCCCCATATCCTATGGCTATAGAGCAGGAATCAGCAAGCCCTTTCTGTTATGAGTCAGATTGTAAATCCTTGAGACAATATACGCCATATGGTCCCTGCTATTGTCCGGTGAAGACACAGAGCAATACGTAGACAGTTGAGTGTGGCCGTGTTCCAGTAAAATTTTACTTACAAAAACAGTCAGTCAGTCAAATCTGACATGTGGGTCATAGTTTGCTAACCCCTGTTATCGAGGATTAAGTGAAATAATATCTGTAAAACATCTAGAACAAGATAGACTTTCAATAACCGTTCCTGCATCTGCCAATTACTTTTGCCCCCCAGAGTGTCTTGTCCCCCCCATTACCACACTCTGATGTAGTTGATACATACGTATATATTCTTGATCAGTTCTTTTTCTGTAGTGCGGACCACAACATTTTCCCATAAAAATGGACTTCAAAACTAATTGATTATTTAGGGTATTATTTGCTAAGAGCATAAAGGAAAGGGATCTTTCTGGTCCTAATCATAAATGATAGCCATGTCCAGTCGCTAGGCTGAGAGGGCATGAGGTAGCACCCTCCCTTTTCTTGCCACTCAAGGCTAAGAAAAAAAGCACTGAATTCCACCTGCTGAATTCGGAATAGAACTGCATGGAGAATTTGGAATAAACGGGTGCCCCCTGATGGAGATTTACAGAACTTGGTGGATTCTGTTTGACTGTTCCAACTAGGATTAACCAAGGTGAAAGTACCTTGTAAGCAGTCTACTCTTTACATATCCCTGCACATATGACCTCATTTGATCAGCAACTGTGTTGTGGGATGATTCTGCTCCAGAGGAAACTGAAAAAGAAGTGGTTAAGGACTGGGCTAAGGTCACACTCCATGAGGTGGAACAGTAGAGAGACAGAGAGGTTAGGTGGTAGGGATGGACCCAGAGGAGGCTTACCAGAGCACATAGTGGGAGATTTGCCCACCCCCACAGTTGTACCAATTGCCAACACGGTGACAAATTGAACTACAGTTAGAAACCTTCAGCCCACCTCCCTGAAACCCATCCCACTGCAAAAGAATTCTAACTGAGCTTGATATGCTCTAGGCTAAGGAGCCTTCCAGCTGATAAGCCCAACTACACCATAGGGATGACCTTGGGTTCGTTACCCAAGTCATCAGTTGGAGTCAAGAGACACTCATTGCAGCTGGCTCATTATCCCCTTCCCTCCTTGACGACAAGTCACTTTCTTAGTTGCTGAGTGAGGTTTGTTGGCTGTGGGACCAAGTTACGGTCACCCCCGAGTCCTCAGGTAGTCACCCAGGAAAGAACTAGAAGCACAAGGTGCAAGAAGTAAGCAGGACCATGTTAAAGGGAGAGAAACCAGCTCTGTTCCCTACAGTAAAATCTCAATAAATTGCACATCTGATTCATCTTTGAACTATTTGAATAACAGGATTTGCAAGGTAAATGAAAAGCAAAACCAAGATTGTGGTAGAAAATGTTTAACTTAAGAAAACAGGTCTGGAAAAAAAACAAAACAAAAAAACAGGTCTGAAGCAAGTTGAAAACAAATCCCAAGGAGTCTTATTTGTTCCTTAAAGTAGTGGTTCTCAAATTCAGCTCCTACTTTTTCCATAAACAGGAAGGTGTTTTGAACTGACTTTGAACCAAATGTTGCCATTTCCCCAGAAAAAAAAAATTAATGGGAAAATTCTCGATTCTACCCATAATTGTTTATCTTTCACTTATACTAGAATCTAGCATCAGCACAAAAGTATTCCAGGAGTGAATATTTAATATAGCAGTATTTTATGTTTTTTGTGGGGAGAGGGTGGTTTTTCACTGTTACTGTTGTTTTCGGTTTTGGTGAAGAGTACTTTGACTTCAGGCTGTTCCTCGCCTGGGTATATTTAAGGATCGCTGCTTAAAATCAACACGCTCCCAGTGTGTTATCTGAGAACAATGTGCTAGTTACTGTTTTCTTAATCTTGAGCCTTGTCTAATGACAAGGAGTCTCCCAATTGAATGCACTTTAGCCAATTCAACCTCTTGTTTACTTCACTCTGAAGCTAATGGAATGAGAATTTTCTCTGCTTGGTTGATACCCATTGTAAAGATTTGGGCCTTCCATCTGATCCCAGGATCTTTGCTGATGGAACACCAGAAAGCTCAAGCTGTCCACAGCCAATGTCCAATCACCTCTCTTTGGTGATGATCTGTGGCTCACTTTCTGATCATCTGGCTCATTTCCTGTGAGTCTTGCCTTTATGAATGTGACCTGGTGTGGAAAGCCAGCAGACTCTCCAGCTTTGGACTCTTCAAGAATTAGCTAGACATGTTTCCTGTTGGCCAGGAAGAATTGGGTCTGCCAAGTTTAGGACAGACTCTTCAGTTGACTGTGGGTCCAAATTTCTTTTAATTCTCAATTTCTCAATTTTCTTGTCAAGGTCTAGCCAATAGGCTTGCTTGTAGAGATAAGCAAAAGTGTCCTCGAAAGGTCCTGTGTGTGCTCTGGGCGGATCAGCTTCTTCTTCTTCTTTTTTTTTTTTAAGATTTATTTGACAAAGAGAGACACAGCAACAGAGGGAACACAAGCAGGGGGAGTGGGAGAGGGAGAAGCAGGCTTCCCACGGAGCAGGGAGCCCAATGCAGGACTCGATCCCAGGACCCTGGGATCATGACCTGAGCAGACGCCCAACAGACTGAGCCACCCACGTGCCCCCAGATCAGCTTCTTACTTGCCATGGAAAATTGGGGGAAAATTAAGACGGATGTCCAGCTGTCTCTGGCAGAGCCCATTCTGGGTCCCAGGAGCCAGGTTGGCAGGGTGACCAATCATCTTGGTTTGCCTGGGACTGAGGAGGCTTTGGCGACATGGGACTTTCCGTGCTAAAACTGGGAAAATCTTGGGCACACTGGGATTACCTACTGGTTGGAAGGAACTAGAACCTTGTTTGTAACTGGGGTTCAAAAACATACAGACTATCTAGGGAACTGGAGAATCCTGACGGAGGCAGAATAGTAGGGACTCTCATCCAGCCCCTAGAAACAAATGACCTAGAATAAGGAAGTATGTCTAGGATGGGGTCTGAGCAGTAGCATCTGGAGTTACAAGGAGCAGCTGTTCCAGCCATCATATAGAACAGTTATTTCTACCCTCCTCTCAGTCCCTCAACATTCCTAGGGTACCTGTGAGTCCTAAGAGGGTAGACATGCTAGGATTGTATATCTAAGGGCTCACAGAGTGCAACTGTGGGGGTCTTCCTAAAAGAACTGGACATGTGGATGTCCTGGCCAGAGAGACAAGAGCATAGAAGACTGGGACAAAGAGACTCTGATGTCCAGAGAAGGACAGCAGTGGCAAGACCAGGACCCAGAGGTGATCAAGGTGACAGTAGACAACAGAGGAGAAGGTCAGCAGGGGCTTTGATGATATATGAGGTGATGGTCTGACTTCTAGAAATCTCAGAGGGATTGACCACCAAAACCTGGTGATTCCGCTAAAGTTCTACATTTCTGGGGAATTCTCAGACAGAGTTGGAGAAATGAACAGTGAAAAAAACAAAAGCCTTCCAGCTAGTCAGCAGTGGTGGGCATTAAGGATCAAGATTTCAATTATTGGGCGCCTGGGTGGCTCAGTCGGTTAAGCGACTGCCTTCGGCTCAGGTCATGATCCCAGGGTCCTGGGATCGAGTCCCGCATCCGGCTCCCTGCTCTGCGGGGAGCCTGCTTCTCCCTCTCCCACTCCCCCTGCTTGTGTTCCCTCTCTCGCTGTGTCTCTCTCTGTCAAATAAATAAATAAAATCTTAAAAAAAAAAAGATTTCAATTATTACTATAAATGGGACCCTGGGCTATAATTACATAAAACTGCCTAATAAGGCTTGGGAGATACAGACTATAATTACGTTATATTTCTTTTTAAAAGTAAACTCTCCATTGAAGTGCATGTACTTACAGAAAACACACTCATCACAGGGGTACAGCCCAGTGAATTTTCCTAAAGAGAACACATCTGTGCAGTCAAAATCCAGATTAAGAAACAAAATGTTATTAGCATCCCAGAAGCCCACCTTGTGCCCCCTCCCAGTCACTGCCCCCCTCCTGAGAGTAACTGCTATCCTGACTTCTACACCATACATTAAATCTGTGTGTCCGTGAATTTTATGTAATTGGAAGTGCCCGTAACTCTTTTGTTTTCCTTCTTTCACCCAACATTACATTTATGAGGTCCACCCATGTTGTTTTGTGGAGGTTGTGGTTTATTTATTGTCATTGCTGTATGGAATTTTGTTACAAATATACCACTATTTATTTATCCATTCTACCTCTGTTGGGCATTTGGGTTATTTCCAGTTTGAGGCTGTTATGAATAGGGCTGCCATGGTCTTTCTAGTACATGTATTTCTACTACGTGCATGTAAATATATGATGCATTTCTTCTGAGTATTCACCTAAGAGGGGCTGCTAGGTCATTGGGTGTATATGTATGCTCAGTCTTTGAAGATACTCTCAAAACAGTTTTCCAAAGTGATCATGCAATTGACACTCTTCCAAACAATGTTTGAGAGTTCCAGTCACTTTATATCTTTTGCTGCACCGTTTTGGTTTTTTGTTTTTGTTTCGTTTCATTTTGGCCATTCTGGTGGGTGTGAAGTATACATAAAACTTCGAGTTCCATTTTCAGATCTGGCAGATTCCCTGGACTGTGCCTCCCAATTATCAAGATTTTTCTGGGAATTTGGCCAAATGGAGTCCTCACTATAAAGATCCAAATGACTCTCTGAGATATTCTCTTTCTGCATATGTCTGTAGAACATTTGGCTTATAGGAAAAACATGTCCTCGTTTTCAAGGCTTTAGGTCCTTTCACCTTCTTAATGCAAGAGCAAAACCAAAAGAGAACAAAACCAAGGGCAGACGGAAGGGTGGTCCTGGAAGAACTTTTCCTTTCCTTCCTGAGCTAGTTTTTTAATAAGACACCTGTAGGAGGGCTCAGTGCTAACACTTTCACTAGAGTGCACATCATCTCTTTAGATGTTAGGCTACTATGGCATAACATATGGACCTTTCATTTAGTCTACACATCTCAGAGCGGAGAAGATTATTGCTAGAGACCTACAGCCAGTATTAGCTGAAGAGCCGCAAGGCTTTCCTTGTAACTGATCTTGAAAGGAAAGACTCTTTTCTCATAGACCATATTTCTCCAGGGGCAGCTGTGTTAATTTAAGTGGAAAGCATCTGTTAGGACCAAATTGCAGACAATAAAACACGTCTGGGGTGGCATGGGGATTTCATGAGTCTCTACTCTAGAGATCAATATATAAAATGTGCATGTTTGGCTTTCTGTGTTTGTTACCACCTTTGGCCTAGGGAGTTTGAATTCTGCCAAACTGTTTTCCCCTTTACATTAATCACTGATTTAGCTGTCTCCAAAGTATTAGCATACTTGGGCTGGTATATTAGAGCTTTGACAAGACTGGAAGGGAATGGGGCCTAAGAATAATATGTTGGGTTTTTTTTAATAAATTGAAACCAGATTTATGCCTTTGTGCAAAATGGGCTTCACTCTTCCAGGCTAGTAACAAGGACAGTTAAGAAACTGTAAGCAAGGGTGCCTGGGTGGCTCAGTTGGTTAAGCAACTGCCTTCGGCTCAGGTC
>NW_028050983.1:0-406 GCF_054177405.1 Leptonychotes weddellii
GTAGAAACTTCTCTAGCCCGTCTGCTGTCTGCTCCAGTTTCCCTGCACCTGGAACCAATTTTGCTAGCATAATCTGGCATTATAGATGACTTTGTGCCAGTTGTCAATGGAGGTGTTCTCCTAATACCTCTTTGTGGGTAGGATGTAAGCAGTTGTTAGTGTTAAAAATTCAACACCAAAAAAACCCCCAAAAAACTACCATTATTCTTCCAAGCCTTAGGATCTATTTAATTTGAGCATTTCCTGTGATTGTAGAGTGAATGGTTTAACATTTTTTACAGCTGGAGTAGCCAAGAAAATTCTAGAACAGACAAGGAAAAAGGATGGCCTTGTGGGTTATTAAAAGATATACAAATATGTACCCAATCCACAATCACAGAGAAAGCGGTAGAACAGAAGAGCAAGT
>NW_028050984.1:0-406 GCF_054177405.1 Leptonychotes weddellii
GTATCTTGGAACTCTGTAGTATCTTTGCAATTTTTCTATAAATCTGGAACTGTTCTAAAATTTTAGAAAATATTTTTAAAAACAAGTCAGAAAAATACTTTGATGTTATTTTTATTTCCTCCACTTTGAAGCTGTGAAAACAGAGACTCTGAAAAGCTTGAGGCTTACCAAGGTCAAATAGCAATTGAGAAGCAAGACTGTGACCCGAGTCCGGTCTCATTGTACTTTAATGCTGACATTTGAGTTATTTTCCTAAAAAGAATCTCCCTTGAGAATCCACAAGTTCTAATAGAACAGCGAGAGTCCCCAATGGATGAGCTCATTTCTCTTGGATGCTGCCCCTTGTGTTTTAGGTGACAAAAGACATACGCTGAGCCTTAGGAATAGATGCTAGGAAATGCTAGGA
>NW_028050985.1:0-406 GCF_054177405.1 Leptonychotes weddellii
ACTTGCTCTTCTGTTCTACCGCTTTCTCTGTGATTGTGGATTGGGTACATATTTGTATATCTTTTAATAACCCACAAGGCCATCCTTTTTCCTTGTCTGTTCTAGAATTTTCTTGGCTACTCCAGCTGTAAAAAATGTTAAACCATTCACTCTACAATCACAGGAAATGCTCAAATTAAATAGCTCCTAAGGCTTGGAAGAATAATGGTAGTTTTTTGGGGGTTTTTTTGGTGTTGAATTTTTAACACTAACAACTGCTTACATTCTACCCACAAAGAGGTATTAGGAGAACACCTCCATTGACAACTGGCACAAAGTCATCTATAATGCCAGATTATGCTAGCAAAATTGGTTCCAGGTGCAGGGAAACTGGAGCAGACAGCAGACGGGCTAGAGAAGTTTCTAC
>NW_028050986.1:0-406 GCF_054177405.1 Leptonychotes weddellii
ATGCAAAAGTGAAGAGACAAGACCAAAAACAGGAAGAATGGTTGAAAGATCCCCAGGTCCCTGTCCAACCTTTCAGAGCCTCTGAAGAACCAGAGGTTTATTTTTGGGAGCCAATAAGGCTCCAAACTGGGCGAAACCAAGCACAGTAAGATAGGAGTGAAGGGCAAAGTATATGACTAACCTTAGTGGGATTAAGTGGTATCTGCACAATCAGCCCTGCTTCCAGAAGGTTCGCAGCTTGGCTTATAACCCCCTCACCCTTTCTCCAAAGCACACTGTGCTTCTCTGGAGAAACCAAATGACCTCCAGACTTGTGGTTACCAGCATGAAGGTATTTCCCCCAATAATAACCCAGTAGAGAACCCCAGTGTCTCTGTCACATGCTACTTCCAAGTAGCACCAGATT
>NW_028050987.1:0-406 GCF_054177405.1 Leptonychotes weddellii
CTAAAACTGAGAAAGTTCTGGGCAAACCAGAGCAAGTTGGCCACCCTGCATCTAACCCCGTGGCCTCTAAACAAAGAGACTCAGAACTGGCAGGTGTCCCCCTGTGCCCAACAGCCAGTCCCTCTCAGATCAGCTACCTTAATGATCACTCCCTGGGAAGGTGTGGTCAAGCCTGGGGAGCACACACACACACACACACACACACCAACCACTCGTGCAGCTCCCAGCTCCTAGCTCCTCACCTAGCCAGAGCTCAAGGTCTCACACGGACACCCTCAAAGCCAGTTGACACGCTCACTATGTAAGGGTGAGACCCTCCTCCCTTCCTCCCCACCCTCTTGAGCACCTCCAGGAGTCTCCTACCACAGCACCTCTGCCACCAAAAGGCATGGGCCACCACAGGGCC
>NW_028050988.1:0-406 GCF_054177405.1 Leptonychotes weddellii
CCTCTTGACAGTATTATCATTTATAAGTAAACCAAAATATTTCTAATTCCCTTCCATTGTCTCTATATAAATTGTATTAAAATGTTCTTTTCTGATCTTCTCTAAATTAAAAAAAATAAGTGAAGTTGAGTAAACAAGCTGTACAGACTTTGTATTAAAACTTCAATGTCTTCAGAAAAGGAAGCTTGTATTCAGAATAGTGCAGTTTCTAGTGATGGGGGTGGGGTGCCTCATTTGAGGTGTCTCTTCTGAACGCCAACACTGAGGTGTTCTGTACATCCACACTCAGGCTCTACCTTGGGCTTGTGTCCTGGAGTCCCAGAGGGACTCATCAGTTGTTTGGTTATTTTTCCCTATACTCTCCTTGGTACATCTTTTTTTTTTTTTTAATTTTAATTTTTTTTAA
>NW_028050989.1:0-406 GCF_054177405.1 Leptonychotes weddellii
CACAGATCTGTACCTCTGAAACAAATAATACATTATATGTTAAGAAAAAAAGAAGAAGATAGCAGGAAGGGAGAAATGAAGGGGGGGAAATAGGAGGGAGAGACGAACCATGAGAGTCTATGGACTCTGAGAAACAAACTGAGGGTTCTAGAGGGGAAGGGGGTGGGGAGATGGGTTAGCCTGGTGATAGGTATTAAAGAGGGCACGTTCTGCAAGGAACACTGTGTGTTATATGCAAACAATGAATCATGGAACACTACATCAAAAACTAATGATGTAATGTATGGTGATTAACATAACATAATAATAAAAAATAAATAAATAAATTAATTAAAAAAAAAGTTACCCCTAAGTATATAAATGTTCATTATGTGTTCTGAATAGTTGTGTGTACAGTGTTTTCTCC
>NW_028050990.1:0-406 GCF_054177405.1 Leptonychotes weddellii
TGTTTGTTCCTACATGTACATACCTATGCTGAAGTTTAATTTGAAAAGTAAACACAGAGATGAACAATAATAATCTCTAATAATAACAACCTACCAACAGTAACTAAGGAGCAAACAGAACAATTAAAACAATGTACTGCAATACAAGTTACAGGAATGGGATCTCCCTCTCACCCCATCTTCTTGGGCTGCACTCACCCGTCTCGTGATGGGTGAGGTGAGATGCCTGCGCGGGATGACGCGAATGAGCGACAGGGGCTCTGTGACGTCGTTAAGGCTCCTGACCTCCGACCTCCGATGATTCCTCCGGAGGTTCACCTGCTTCCCGTCCGGGCTGACGGCACAGCTGAAACGACACAAGCCAACTGCCGAGGAGGAGGGCTTACCGCCACTCCGAAGCGCTCAC
>NW_028050991.1:0-406 GCF_054177405.1 Leptonychotes weddellii
CGGGAGGGGAGGAATGAAGCGGGGGAAATCGGAGGGGTGGACGAACCATGAGAGAAGATGGACTCTGAAAAACAAACTGAGGGTTCTAGAGGGGAGGGGGGTGGGAGGATGGGTTGGCCTGGTGGTGGGTATTGAGGAGGGCACGTTCTGCATGGAGCACTGGGTGTTGTGCACGAACAATGAATCATGGAACACTTCAAAAAAAAAAAAAATAGTGCCTAGTTCTGATTTGAAAGGAAGAGGATTCAAGGTTCAATTGATTGTTTATTTTTTAATTAAATACGCATACTATTAAAATTTGATCTAGCTAGACAGTGGGTATGTAATATGGGCGCTCATTATATTATTCTATTCTTGTGTGTTTTTGAAGTATTTCACAAACTAGAATAGTTGCAATCAGTTTGAA
>NW_028050992.1:0-406 GCF_054177405.1 Leptonychotes weddellii
TTACTTTCTAATAAACTTTTGCAACTAACACATTACTATAGTCTGAGTCTTTTACCTAATATTAAGGTAATACAGTATTATCTCAAACCATATATGATTTATGACTTTAAATAAAGGTGTGAAGTAAAACTTCAGGCATTCTTTCATACCCATAAGCACTTTGCAGATGATCATTAACATTAAAAAAAATAAGCCTTTTTTTTTTTTTTTATTTATTCTTATGTTAATCCCCATACATTACATCATTAGTTCTAGATGAAGTGTTCCATGATTCATTGTTCATGCACAACACCCAGTGCTCCATGCAGAACGTGCCCTCCTCAATACCCACCACCAGGCCAACCCATCCTCCCACCCCCCTCCCCTCTAGAACCCTCAGTTTGTTTTTCAGAGTCCATCTTCTCTC
>NW_028050993.1:0-9001 GCF_054177405.1 Leptonychotes weddellii
AGCATTATATCTGAAGATTTAAAAGGAACCCAGGCCTGCTAGCCATACATGGAGACAGAATGAATACCCAGACTATCTCTAGGGAGGATACTTTTCTATTACCACACATGGCTATTACAAAATCATAACTCTATTTTGTCTCCTAGTGTTCTGAGAAATATTATAATAAAGATCATAGGCTTATGTCCTTGTTTGACCCAGAATGCATATTTATTTAAATTATTGCCTATGAGCTACAGGAACAAGATACTTTACATTTGTAGCTAGTGTGACCCCTTGATCTTGGACCTTTGGTCTCAAAGGTGTCTCTTAGTTCAAACACTGATACTTTGACAAATTATCCCATTGCTTCCATTCAGGAAAATATGTTCTTTGCTGGATAAAGAGGATCTCCCTATTAAGCTGACTTTACCAGACATCCTTCTCTGAAGAGTAATCCAGTTAGCCGAAAAGAGAGAGGGAGAGTAAGCACAGAGTAATTCCATCTGCCCTGGTGACTGTGACAGCCTATCCACTGCCAAAATTTCCTTCAATGTCAGCACTTGACCTAGAGTGGTATGTGCCTCTGAAGCCGGGACAGCATTACTGGATTGCTCTGCAGAACCAGGGAGCGTCAAACAGCTTATTTGTATAGTAACCCCTAATCTGCCAAGTACTCCAATAGGAAATACACAGACATTGGGTTATGTTTTAATAGCCACGGGATGATCTTTGCCTTAGAATACACCTTAGGTGACTTCTCTTAATGAACAGAAGAACTTTACAAGATCATCTAGATCAGGAGTTGGCAAACTATGGCCTGCAGGCTGATCTGGCCCACTTGCTGTTTTTGTAAATACGGTTTTGTTGGAGCACTGCCACACTCATTTGTTAATATATTGCTGAGGGCTGTTTTCACCCTATAGTGGCAGAGCTGAGTAATTGCAATAGAGACCATATGGTCCACAAAGTCTAAAATATTTGCTTTCTGCCCTTTACATAAAAAGTCTGCTGAGCCTGATCTAGATTACTGTGTTTTCATCAAGTTTTACAGCCTAATTCTGACCATCAGAGATTGTTGATAGGTAGCTGAGCACACACAGATGGGGTTGGAACCGTCATGATTCCTGTGTCTTAAAATGTAGATCACTTCCTCAGCACTCTTATGCCTTCTTCAGAGATTTTTTCATTAAGAATTCATCTCCCCTTCGGGGTGCCTGGATGGCTCAGTCGGTTAAGCGTCCAACTCTTGATTTCAGCTCAGGTCATGATCTCATGGTCGTGAGATCAAGCCCCGTGTCGGGCTCCATGCTGTGTATACTGGAGCCTGCTTAGGATTCTCTCCCTCTCCTTTTGGCCCTCCCCCACGCCACATGCATGTACACGCTCTCTCTCTCAAAAAAAGAATTCATCTCCTCAGAGTTAATACTGTAATGGATACGTGCAATGCAAAATTCTGATATAATTTGAGACCTGTTTTTTCATATGTGACCTTGAGGATTAAGGGATATGACAGGTACTGCTGCTTGTCCTTCTCTTCATTCATTTTAACTACAACATAGGCTAGTTCAGAATGACAAGGTGCCCTTTGAAAAACTACACTTACCAGTTTTCCTTGCAGCTAGGGATATCCATAAGACACAGTTTTGATCAAAAACAAAAGGGCTCAGGTTATTTTCTCCGTAATTTCTTGTTTCTGTTAGCATTAGTATTTTCTCTTTTTTTTCTTTCGGTTTTATTGAAATATATATGACATTACTGTATTCATATTATATTGACTATTTTCTCTTTTGCCTCAACAGTGAGGATGTGTTTTCATCAGCTAACAAAGGTGAAAGAAAAGTCTGCTTCCTAATAACAAAGGGGAAAAGGAGGAAGGGCAGCAATACCAAGAGGGTGAGTGCTTAGAATGTGAACTCCTAGATGGGTGGAACCTTGTCCTCTGAGGTTCCACCCATTTCAAATGTGCCTGGAACACATTAGGGATTAAACAAATAGTTGCAGAAGAAACGGATTACCTGGGAATGATCTATCAGCAGAATGAGTCCCTTCACCACACTGACAGGGTCACCAGATGCTGACAGCATTTTGGACATCAAATCACTGTATCCACTGAAAAAAGTGACAGGTCTGAGCTGAACATCAAAGAGGATGGCTGACATGCCAGCGTAGGAGTCAAGGTTCTCCTCTCCCTCATCGGGAGTAGCTGCAATCAAGGCCTCCAGTCCTTGGGCTTCAATGACCACCTGGGGAAAAATGGAAATAACAGTGCTGACATCAGCTCCCTGCCTGTTCTATAAGTGATGGGGAGGCTTCTGAGCTGTGGCTAGAACTTTCCTAAGGGTCAGAAATTCAGACAGCTGCAGCAGCTAGGCAAACAAAAACAAAACAAAAACAAAAACCCAACTCTATGCCTGAGCATAAGGTGAATTCGTTTTCTTCATTTAATCCTTGCAACCTTTTATCCCTTTTGTAGATGTAGATAACCAAAAACCAAAAATCTCAAATGGCAGAGGCAGAACTCAAACCCCTTCTGTCTACGAAGGCCATGGGCTTTCCATTTTATGGTGTCATCCTCAAGACTCTTAGTCCCTCCAGGACTGTCATATATAATAGACCAGCTGTCCTGCAGAGCTCCTAACAGGAGATGGAGAAATGTTGGCACAGTAGCGGTAAGGCTGCTCCTACGAGGGGGTGTGGAACACTCTAAGCCATGACTCACACCTTTCCTGCCAAACTTCTCTCTCAAGCTGAAAGAAAAGATGATAGAGGCTCACATCAAGATCTCTCCCATACATAAGAATCCTATATATTCTCTGTCCCCCATACCCAGCCCCATAACCACTGGATGTTTGGCATTTCCAAGTGCCTATCAGCAAACAGATGGTGATTCCTCAGGACAGAAGGACATAGTATTCTAACTTGAGTCTCATCAAAGGGTATAGTAATATAATATGGATAAGAACTCAAGTTTGTGTAGTACTGGATCAATTTTAATGCTTAAATGAGCTTATTGAGAAGGTTATAATTTGATATGCATAAAAACTAAAAAGAAAGTATAGTTTATAATTAGGAAGCCTTTATAGATTGTAACCAAATTTTGAATAAAACTAAAGAGATGGAATTCAGCCAGTTGTCAGACGCCTACACTTTATTCTTTTTCCTCTTGGTGGTACTGAAAAACATAGACTCTTTAGAGAGTCAAAGTTTTTATTATGGGGAATCAACTTCTTCATAGAAACACCCAGAGAAGGAAAATACATTCCAGAGTTAGATACGTGGAACTTTAAGGAATATATCTATGAATAAAAATATAATATTTTTTAAAACATAAGTGAAAAATATTAGCACAATTTCAATTTTGTGAATAGGTTTGCCTTTGAAATGACAAACAGATATTTGGCAAGTCTAGTAAATCAAATTACTTAGGTTTCAAGTTCATACTTGAAACTCTCTCTGGAATTATAAACCATACAGACTCCCGCGGATGATGGAATCGCAAGCTACTTAAAACAGGAGCCACCAATAACTTATGCATTCTATAGTGTTACCACCAGAATATCTATTATTCTACTTTGGACTAATTTTTTACATACTTTATTAAGCAAAACTAATGGAAAATGAGTTACCTGGCTACTGTGAAGATGAGCTTTCCCAATGTACTGAAAGATGTTCAGGTTACTTCTCCTTAGAATGCCAGAACCAGAGTAAAGAATGTCCAGGCTGTAAGTAGATGCTGAGTGGGGAGCACCTAATCACAACAACAACAACAAAAAAAAAAACAGTAAAACACCCAAACCCCTGTAATTTAGTAACAGTTCCAGCAATACCAACTTGGAGAAGGGCAGAGAGGGAGAACCCCTTTTTGGGTGACGTACGTTCTATGTAGCCAGTATAGGCAGAAGAGGATCCACTCTTGGAGAAACGGTCATAATTATGAGCAACCATTTCCTTCAGAACTCGACGGACCATTTTGCTGCAACACAGAAAAGGAAAAAGCTGCACATTCACTGTAATGGTGGCTTCCTAAGTCAGATTTGGAAAAAAAACAAATCCTCAGTGGAAAAAAGAGGGGGCCAAATTTTCCTCATGCCACTCCAAGACCGGGGAGGTGCCAGCTGGAGTGCCAGCATTAGCATTAGGGCTTTCCCCTTCATTCCTCAGATATTTGAAATTCAGGTTGGTCTCAAAATGACAGCAAGGCAAGGACGCCCAGCTACGAATGGCTTAAGCCAACTGATGGACACACCTCAGGAGTGGAAAACACATGTTCTATGAATCATCATGGTTCTATTGTTAAATAGTATATACTTTCAAGGAAAGCTGTACCAAACTGGATGGGGGAGTTGGTTTGCTCAATATTTCTTTAAATATTTTCCTATGCTCTCTAACCTTATCAGTGGCTGATGACATGTCACAGTTCATTTCCAGGAATTTTTTCTACTTACGGAGTTTTCAATTAAAGAGACATCTCAGTAAAACCCACAAATGAATGATTATCTCCTCTAAAGTAAGTCTTAAACCTTACCCTATGCCACTATCTTGTCTACTATCTAAGGGGTGCTGAGATCTTTCTGATCCCGACTACTTAACACTAATCATATCAGTAATAACAAAATTATGGTACTATCACAAAAAATATCAAAATAAGCAACTAAAGAAATCTGGATCTAGATCTGAGGTAGAAAATTATTGAGGGAGGGAATAGTAACCCTATAGGTCCCCCAATATTATAAGATATTAGCCTGGAGAAGAAGGAATGAGGAGATCATGATGGCTGTCTTCAAATATTCAAAGGGCCTGCATTTGGATGAATGATTAGACCTGCTCTGCTTTGCTCCAGGGATTGGGGCAAATAGGGCCAATAGGAAACTTTCAGTTACATTAAGAAGTACTGGTGATAGTCTCTGAATAATGACACAAGTTCCCTCAGAGGAGGCAAGCCCCCTGCCACTGGACAGGTGCAAGCAAAGACTGGACACCACCTGCTAGGTGAGCAGATTCCACACTGGAGAGAGATACCAAGCGAAGTGGCCTGTAATGTCCTTTCCAACTCTAACCATTCTGGTCCTGAGAATCTGCCTGGCAGTGTTGCGACGGCTTCCTCCCCTTTCCCTGGCTGCTCTCTACCCCATTGTGTCCTCTTTTACTGTCCCCTGCATCACTAGGTTCACAAGACAAGGGCAGTAAACCCACCCAGGATCTCCTCCACAGTCCCATAAAAGCAAACAAAGAAATCGAAGTCAAATCCATTCCACTTGGAATACATGGCTACAGACAGACTTTGCTTCTTCCTCCCTCACTCATCTGCTCCTTCTTCCTCCTTATCTGTCCTGCTCTTTTCTCCCTTCTACCTACTCCTCCCACACCCCTTTCTTTTATTGCCTTTAAAAATTTTTTCCTTTGTCTTTATCTATTTTCCAACCTCCCCCATGTCTGTTTTCCTTTTCAACTGAAAATGCTCAAATTTGATCTTTCCTAGGGATCCTGCTGTGCAAGTAACTCAGGGGAAATGGAAATTTCTTTTCCAGCCCTCTCATTTCAATGAGGAAGTGCAGAGAGCTCTGCGGAAGCACCACTTTGAAGGGAGACATCAGTGAATTTGGAAGAAGAGACCTGGGTACTGGAAGGAAGAGGAATCCAGTAAGAGTTACTGAAAGGGATGAAGTCTGCTGATCCCACTCCCCATACGTTGCATAGTCCCAAAATGAGAGCCATGCCTGAGGTTTTTAACTTAAATGGTAGATTCATTTGATCTGTGATAGATGAGTCTTCAATGTTAGATCACTAACCTTTGGAAAGTTAACATGAAAGACCATTTGGTGAGAACTTATATCACATTGTTGTGCTATTGAGAAAAATAGTCCTTTTAAAAATGTAGTTGTGTTTTAAAACATCACAAACGTTTGGCAATATATACTTACCAGACTGATCAGGAGACCTAAGTAAAAATCATACCCCGGGTTTCAAATCATAGCGCCAAAGTAAAGTGGTCTTATTTGGACTGCTAAATAGTTCTTGGAGGAAACTTGGCCAACTCTGGTTTTATGTAACATAACCTAGCATAATGACCGCGCCATTATTATTAGCCACATGTGTACTACACCAATGTACAAATAAGCTTGAACAAGTAAGTTTTCTTAGATAAACAGAGAGACAGGTGCACTCCATCATACCTTGCAGGCATTTCAAAACGTAGGATGTCTTGAACAACAGCGAGCATGTATTTATTCATTTCTTTGGGAAGATCCCCAATAGAGAGCAGAATGTTTTTTACTTCCATGTAGGACGGATTGTTATTTAAAATGATGGTGGCTGCAGTAGTGCGTACAGTCTTTTCATGAACTTTACGATTCTGGTGGTATATCCTGTTCAAAGTCTTCTTCACCTGTTCAAAGATGTTCAAACTTAGGGCACATCTAGATTTTTTAAGTTGATATTGTGATAGGAATAGTTAGTGCTCTTAAAAATATGCATGTGCTCTTACATTTCCCAGGGTTCTTTGCAGTTAGCTTGGGGCCACAGTCCTAGCCAACAGACCATGAATAGAATCGCTGTGGGTGACTTTTGGACTTGGACAGTTAAGAGCTGGTGTGCCTTCTCCCTCTCTTTTTACTACTACTGTAGTAAACTTAGGGCCACATTTTCCCTTACCTTCATTAGGCATGGCATGAATGAGAAACAAACTTTTGATAAGCTGAGATTTTGAAGCTCATTTGTTATTGCAGCATATCATGGTGTCACCTAACTAATACCGATTTTTAAAGATACTACTGGGGAGCTATGGCTATGTTAACTGATATTTCCTTAGAGTGAAATCCCTCAGGATCCTCCCTTATCCTTTTTTAAAAAATTAATAAACTTCATTTTTCAGGGCACTTTTAGGCTCACAGCAAACTAAGCTGGAAGTACAGAGGGTTCCTATATACCCCTTGCCTCTAGTCTCCCCCCTGCCCAACACACATGGAACATCCCCCCACCCCCATCAGCATCCTGCCCACAGTGGTACATCTGTTACATCTGACAAACCTATACTGACACACCCTTGTCACCCAAAGTCCACAAGTTACATTAGGGAACTCTTTTCTTAACAAAACATTAACACCAAAGAAAATCTGCTAAAATAATGGCTTCTGTGGCAACAAATAATTTTGTTGGTTACTAGCATTGCCTAAAAATATGTGGTATGGGGGTGGGGTTTCTGTACTAGGCATTTATAAACAGTTCTTTCAATTCCATTTCCCTCTGCTTTTTTTATTTCCCCCAAATGCTGGCCTTGTTCTCAAGTGTAGAGGAGTTAAACAACTCACCTGAGACAAACAACTGGGAAAAAATAGCCAGAATTTATAGGTAGGTCTCTGTCTCAAAAGCCCATGACTCTAGCCATCATGCTTTGCAGCCTACCAACTTTGACACACACACAAAAAAAGTAGTGGGAAGGTGCTCAGCTGCGAACTGGAAATATCATTCTCAGCAGGCAGCTTATCTTGAAGTTTAAAAACTTTTCTGTTCTAACCAAAGCTTAATTTAGATAGCTTCCTGAAAATGCAGCTATAGGAACCAACACAGAAATTCTTAAGCCAGGATATTTCAGTGTGGAAACATTTAACAGTATTTTAAAACTTATGGAAGTAAAGGTATTTCTGGAAAGAATTTGTTTCTTAAAATAAGAGGATGTGCTTCAATATTTATGCTTCAGGATATAGGACATTATCTATTCAAAATGCGAGGCTGCTTCAGAATAGCCTTAAATTCAATTTAAGAGTTATTTCTAAACAGGAAAGAGAGATAGTTTGTGGGGGAAAAAAAAGGCTGACTTCAGAGAACTTTGCATTTGACTCAAGTTTAGACACACTTCTTTTCCTTCTGTGAATGTTGCAAATACTCTTGGGGAATTTACCTCATCAGTTATGAAACGGACATCGTATCTCTGGAGCGTGGTGGTGGCAAGATGGCTGACAGGCCCTTCCCCTGCCTCTGCATACTTCAGAAGGAGTGGGATGCCTTCGGGAAGCAGTGCATTCTTCAGAGCCAAGAGGTACATCATGGTGTCCTCTTTTTTCTCTGGTCTTTCAAGTCCTCCCAGGATTAACTTCTTGGCTTCCACCACTGCCTAAAAAATTTATGTACTACCTCAGACATATTATAATCATACATTAAATAAGGCTTGGACAAGACTGGCTTCACTCTTGGGTCCAAGAAAACAACCCAAAATTTTAGAAAGTTTTGTACTGGTTGCCTGAATGAGACACACAATGAAAATGAACAAGTATACTTGATAAAGGTGTTGTGTTTTTTTTTTAAATGCATACGTTAACATATTCTTAAGAAGGAATGAGTACAATTAATAATTGACATATCTACTTTTGAACACATTCTGAATGTATAAAGTCATTTTTAAAATTCTTTTGTGATTGATTATTCATAAAACTGCCTGTTCATTGAATTTCTAAAGGAACAATTAGATGGCACCTAAGTGATGCCACACGCTTTTTCTTAAGTAACAGTTTGGTGAAAGTATGGGGTATGGGGGTGGGGTTTCTGTACTAGGCATTTATAAACAGTTCTTTCAATTCCATTTCCCTCTGCTTTTTTTATTTCCCCCAAATGCTGGCCTTGTTCTCAAGTGTAGAGGAGTTAAACAACTCACCTGAGACAAACAACTGGGAAAAAATAGCCAGATTGATTAAAAGATTAAAAAGTTTGATGGAGGCCCCCTCCCCCGCCATCTATCCTCCCGAATACATATGTTTTAGGGGCTTCAGCTTCATCTTTAAAGATTCCTAAGGTCTAATTCAACTATAGGATTTGCAAATTCTGAAATTAGGCAGCAGGTACACGGACACACATACACACATACAGTAGGGGATAGAGAGAGAGAGGGAGATGGGGGTGGGGGAAGATATAAAAGGTCCCCAAATAGAAGGAAAGATACTAAATTTCATGTGTACTCAGAGAAATGCTATTTTTCAACTATCAGATTGATTAAAAGATTAAAAAGTTTGATGGAGGCCCCCCCCCC
>NW_028050994.1:0-406 GCF_054177405.1 Leptonychotes weddellii
GCGACTGACTCTTGGTTTCAGCTCAGGTCATAATTTCAGGGTTATGGGATTGAGCTCCACGTTGGGGTCCGTGCTTAGCTTAGAGTCTGCTTGAGACCCTCTCTCCCCTTCCCTCTGCCCTCCCCGCTGCTCTGTCTCTCTCCAAAATAAATCTTAAAAAAAAAAAAAAGAAAGAAAATGCATAGGATTACAAAAGAAAGCAACTGGGGCGCCTGGGTGGCTCAGTCGGTTAAGCGTCTGCCTTCGGCTCAGGTCATGATCCCAGGGTCCTGGGACCGAGCCCCGCATCAGGCTCCCTGCTCAGCAGGGACCCTGCTTCTCCCCTACCTGCCATTCCCCCTGCTTGTGCTTGCTCTCTATCTCTCTCTCTGTGTCAAATAAATAAATAAAATCTTTAAAAAAAAAA
>NW_028050995.1:0-406 GCF_054177405.1 Leptonychotes weddellii
CTCTCTTCTGCCTCATTTGCCCTAGCTGTTAGAGCATCCAATTTAGACTGTATTTCACTTAAAGCATTTTTAAATTTCGGCCCGATTAGATTTCATTTCTGTACTAAGAGATTCTCTTGTGTCTTTTATGCTTTTGTCAAGCCCAGCTCTAACTTTATAATTGTTATCCTGAATTCCAGCTCTGACATTTTACTTATATCTGTATCAATTATTTCTGTGGCAAAGAACCATTAAATCTAGTTCTTTCTTTTTTTACGAATTCCTCCTTCTAGTCATTTTGCCCAGATGGAATGAATGAATGAGAGTACAAAATCAAAAATATCAACCACGATCCAAGTGAAATACACACTAGACAAATCCAAAGAGGTCAGAAACCAAAAAAAGAAAGGAATAAAAGAAAAAAAAA
>NW_028050996.1:0-406 GCF_054177405.1 Leptonychotes weddellii
GTGGACGAACCATGAGAGAAGATGGACTCTGAAAAACAAACTGAGGGTTCTAGAGGGGAGGGGAGTGGGAGGATGGGTTGGCCTGGTGGTGGGTATTGAGGAGGGCACGTTCTGCATGGAGCACTGGGTGTTGTGCACAAACAATGAATCATGGAACACTTCATCTAGAACTAATGATGTAATGTATGGGGATTAACATAAGAATAAAAAAAAAAAAATCACTATGATATATCACTTTATTCTAATTAGACTGGAAAAACTTTACAATACCTATTGCTGGTGGGAATGGGGAAAATTAAAAATATAGATTGTATAAATATAAGATTATGCAACTTTTAAGAACTCAGTCTGACCATATCTATTACAATGTGAAATACATTGTATTCTTAAAAGTAGCATGCAAATC
>NW_028050997.1:0-406 GCF_054177405.1 Leptonychotes weddellii
GTCTACCTTGACAGCTTAGCCAAGGCCAGCCTTAACTGTGCATTACAATCACCTGGGAAGCTTTAAAAAAAGAGAACATGCCAGCACCCAGTCTCTGAGAGATTCTGATTTAATTGGTCTGGAGTGGGACTCTGGCAGCAGTATTTTTATGAGCTACCCTGGTGTTTGTAATGTGCAGTCAGGGCTGAGGACCACCCCCACCCCCCAACCCCCCTGCGATGAGCTAGGTACTGGAAATCCAGAAATGAACGTGGGTGGTCTTCCCATCTAATAGAGCATGCATCGTTGGCTTATTTGTAACTGGCACTAACATTCCACCGTGGGTAAAGCAATCGCCAATTTGGGCTTTGCCGATACTGTACGGGACAGAAATCATTCTGGCGAGAAATATGCAATATTCACTACT
>NW_028050998.1:0-406 GCF_054177405.1 Leptonychotes weddellii
AAGATGCCACCCCAAAAGAGGAGTGTAGGAGTCCAGGACAAACCGTCTCAAAATGGGCCACTTTGGTATGAAGGGTAGCAGAATATGCCACCCCAAAATATGCCTCTTTGGCATAAAGACTGCTTTTTGAGCAGATTATTTTTAAGAAACACCAGACGCAGGAAAAATCTCTAAAATCAGAGTAGAACTCTCTTTCTTATGGGACATGTTACATTTATAAAGGCGATCTCAATCTGTAAGTGTCTCCCTCTCAATACCAGAAAGAGAAGGATGACTAAATGATGATTAAATCAGTTTTGTCCATGGAGAAGGCCCGAACTTAATTCTGCATCACAGCCTTGTTTACCTTTTCCTGGTAACCCATACCGGGCTCCCTGTGCGCTCTCCTCCCACATCAACATCTTTT
>NW_028050999.1:0-406 GCF_054177405.1 Leptonychotes weddellii
CGACATTGTGGTTATTAATAAAAATGTGAACACAAGCATGTACAAATGCATCCAGACTGGAAGAGTCCCCAGGGGCCCGCTCACAGATAAAAATGTTCCTAGAAGGCAGAACCCTCTAGTGATTCCAGCATTAGGATGGATTAAGGAGAAAGGCACTGAAGGTAAATTTCTTTTTGAGAAGCTGGGAAGGCAGGTGGAGATCACCGAGAGGGGAGAACAGAGTTGAAGAATCTAGACAACAAAGAACCAAATGAACTGTTTCAAAACTTTCCTTTTGGTGGCCCTTCTTTTGTAGGGTGAACAAACTTCATGATTTGCCTGGGTCTGGGGTGTTTTCTGGGACCTGGGACTTTCACTGCTGAAACCAAGAAAGTCCCAGGTAACCAAGACAACGTGGTCATCCTAC
>NW_028051000.1:0-406 GCF_054177405.1 Leptonychotes weddellii
GGGACTGCCCTTCAGCATCCAAAGCCATCACAATTCCAACTCTGAGCCTGTTCTGGAGGAAGCAGGGGCTGCTCTCTACAAACAAGTCCCTTGACATTCTCCTCTGTTCCTTGGAGTTATTAAGGGGGGCAAGATGGGATTCAAAGGTTTATTATTGTATTTGCATCTAGAACTTGAAAATAAAGGTTAAATGCAAATGCACTTGGGAAAAAAAAAAAAAAAGAAAGAATGCCAAGGAATGAGACAAGAGGATGGAAAAAGATTTCTACTTTTTATTTCATACTTTCTCTACTATTTGAATTTTTTCATTAGTATGTATGTATTTTTGTAACTTTAAAAGTTATTGAAGGATAGATACAAATGTATTATTAATACAGTAGCATCACATTTAGCATTATCTTCACTA
>NW_028051001.1:0-406 GCF_054177405.1 Leptonychotes weddellii
CCCCCCCCTCCCCGAAAGCTCAGACAACCGCTCTGCACCCCCGGGGCTTTCACACTCTCCGTTAAAGACAGGTGACGCCAGAACGGGTTCACGCTCCTCAGGTCACTCCGCAGGCAACCGATGAACGGCTCTGGGGGACTCAAGGCCCGGAGCCGGGGGCGGGTGAGTGCGTGAAAATCGCGGGGTCCGGGGCGCCCCACGGGCCCGGGAACACACGCGGCTGCGCGGCCCGCGCCGCGGCACTCGGCCCGCGCGTCGCCGGACCCGCTGCTGGTCGTTAGCGCGACCCGAGTGTTCCCCGCGGGCGGGCTGAGGGCGGGGAATCGGACCCGGGGCCCCTTTCTCGAGCACCCGCCTCCCGAGAGAGCCGCACCCGGCGGAGGGGCCGGACACGGAGCCAGGAGCC
>NW_028051002.1:0-406 GCF_054177405.1 Leptonychotes weddellii
GAAAAGCACAAAATTCTGTATTCAAAAATAGTCAAGTTCAAAAGAAAGGGCTTGATGGCCAGAACATCGAACATCTCCAACTGCCTAAGGGAAGAGACAGGAAAGCTGTAGGTAAAAAAAAAAAAAAAGAGAGAAAATCCCTTAAGAAATCAAAATTGAACTTGATTAAACAGAATTCAAATGTATTTTACTTAAAATAGAAACTACAAACCACTACAACATTAAAAATATGAATGATTTTTAAATTATCCACCAGTTTTTCAAGTTTCGGTGTCTCTTGCTTTTTTCTGTAAGTTCTTTTTGGATCTTTACAAATATATTTTGCCTTCAATAGGTTCTAATTCTTAGATTGTAGTTTCTATTCCTACTTTTATCTCTTTAATCACTTTAAAGTTATGTGTTTTAC
>NW_028051003.1:0-406 GCF_054177405.1 Leptonychotes weddellii
AGCGGGGAGCCTGCTTCTCCCTCTGCCTGCTGCTCCCCCTTCTTGGGCATGTGCTCGCTCGCTCTCTCTCTCACTGACAAATAAATAAAATCTTAAAAAAAAAAAAAAAAGAAACTTAAAAGTCAACCCATAGAGTAGGAAAAAACATTATCATGTCACATACCTGAGAGGGCACTGTGTCTAGAATAAGCAAAAACTCTTACAAAGAAAAAAAAAATGCTCAGCATGATTAGCATTAAGTAAAATAATTTCAAAGCACAGTAAGATATTTCATACCCATTAAGAGAACTAAATTTAAAAAAAAGGACAGACAATAACATGTTGGTAAAGATGAGGAGAAACTGAAATTCTTATACATGGCTGGCAAAATATAAAATGGTACAGCTCCCTTGAAAAACCATTTGAC
>NW_028051004.1:0-9000 GCF_054177405.1 Leptonychotes weddellii
AAAAAAAAAAAGAACATAATTGGGGTGGGGGAGAGGGTTTGCTCTTTTAGGTAGGGTAATCAGGAAAGGCCTCTCTGAAGATACAGTATTTAATCAGAGACCTGGATGATCAGAAGAAGCAATCATGTGATGATTGGAGGGAAGAGCATTCCACATGATAGGAATGGCAGGTGCTCTGGTATTTGAGGAACAACAAGGAGGCTGGGGTGGCTGAGATAATGAACTAAGCAGAGAATGATAAGAGATGAGATTGGAGTGGTATACAGGACAAGACCATGTAAGGCATTTGCTATCACTATCAAGAATTTTTATCTTATTCTAGGCTTAAATTCTATTTTAAATGTATTTTATGGCTGGCTTATCTGCCAGTATTTATTTCTTATACTTAAAAAACATAATTGGATTCATACATAAAGTCAGGCAAGATAAGAGAGACATATCAAGAGTGTGTGACTATAATGCTTGTTCTGTCAAAAATATTGGGAATTCTGGAGAGATGATGGTGGTGATGGTGTCATTTTCTTTTAAATCTCCCTAAATTTCCCTATGGAAACAAATAGAGCAGTTCCTATTCTGCTAGTGGCAAGGAAGCTTGTATCAGATTAACCCTCCCATGGATAACATATATAGAAAACAAATAACTTTGACAGACCTGGAGAGCATCAGAAGCAAGTAGAAGCAAGTCAGCCTTAAAAGAGGTGAACTACAGTGGGTGCGATGTCCTTTGCGTGCCTTCGCACCTGAGTGCCCTCCTCATTCCATGCTGTGAGGGGCAGTTAGAACTCAAGCAGAAAGTTGCCATCTTACTGGCTTCAGGAGTCAGAGTTGAAAATGAAGGGCTACTGGAGTGAAAAGTGGCGAGGCAAGTCATGGAAAAGTAGAAGCCACTGGGGAAAAGGACCAAAATCTGCTTATAAACCACCCAAATCCTGGTCTAATCACTGAAGTACACATGTGTTGCATGGAGAGACCTCAGGGGTCCCAGCAGAAAGCAACAGTTGGAAGCCTTGGCTTAGCTGCTACCCATCATAGAGGAAGCAGAGTTTGGAGTTTACGAGTGCAGCCAAGTTAACTGGCTGTTAGAACAAAATCCTTCATGCTTTAGAATAAGATGACAGACTTTATCATCTAAAATGCATACAATATTAAGAATTACTAGTCATGTGGAGAAATTGGAAAAGTGTGATCAATAATCAAGACAAAAAGGAAGCAACCCCAGGATAAACAGAACTTGTAATTAGGAGACAAGAACTTTATTTTTTTTTAAAGATTTTATTTACTTGAGAGAGAGAGAGTGCAGAGGAAGAGGGAGAAACAGACCCCTGCTAAGCCGGAAGCCCGATGCAGGGCTCCACCCCAGAACCCTGGGATCATGACCTGAGCTGAAGGCAGACACTTAACTGACTGAGCCACCCAGGTGCTCTCCCCCTTTTTTTTAAGATTTTATTTAGCAGATAAGAACTTTAAAAGAGCTGTTACAAATGTGTTCAAACCCAGAAATACAGCAATACTGAATGAAGACATGAGGAATCTCAGAAGAGAAAAAGAAACTATAAAAAAGATCCAAATGGAAATTCTGGAGCTGAAAAGAGACAAGCTATCAAAACTGACACTAGAAGAAACAGAAAACCTGAATTGCTCTATATCTATTAAAGAATTGGATTATAATCCTTTCACAAAGAAAAGTCTATGTCTAGATGGCTTCACTTATAACTTCTATCAAACACATAAGGAAAAAATGCAAATGTTACGTAAACTCTTTCAAGAGAAAAGAATTAGGGAACACTTCCCATTTCATGAGTTCAACATTATCCTATTACCAAAAGTAGGCAAAGACATTATAAGAAATTACAAAGCAATATCCTAATGTGAATGTAGATGCAAATATCCTTAACAAACTATTAGCAAACCTATCCTGCAACATATTATAAGAATAATACATCATGTCCATGTATAGTTTAACTCAACACAGCAAGGTTAGCTTCCCACTCAAAAATCAATCAATGCAATCACCAAATTAAGAGAATAAAGGAGAAAAATCACATGATCATCTCATTAGATTTAGAAAGAGTATTTGACAAAAAATCAACATCCATTTATGATAAAGACTCTCAGTAAACTAGGAATAGAAGGGAACTTTCTTTCTCAGTCTGATAAATGGCAACCATGATGTATATATCAATAATATCATAGTTAATGTTCAAGGGCTGAACGCTTTATCAGGAACAAGGATCAGGAACAAGGCAAGGACATTGCACTGAAGATCCTAATTAGTGCAGTAAAGGCAAAAAGAAAATAATAATATGTATAGAAGTTTATTTTTTTTATTTGCCTATTCTCCTATTCTAGATATTTCTTATTTTATTTTATTTTATGTTAATCACCATACGTTACATCATTAGTTTTTGATGTAGTGTTCCATGATTCATTGTTTCATATAACACCCAGTGCTCCATTCAGTACCTGCCCTCTTTAATACCCATCACCAGGCTAACCCATCCCCCCACTCCCCTCCCCACTAGAACCCTCAGTTTGTTTCTCAGAGTCCATAGTCTCTCATGGTTCGTCTCCCCCTCTGATTTCCCCCCCTTCATTTTTCCCTTCCTGCTATCTTCTTGGTTTTTTTTGTTTGTTTTTTTTTAACATATAATGTATTATTTGTTTCAGAGGTACAGGTCTGTGATTCAACAGTCTTACAGTTAAAAGGAAGATATAAAACTGTCTTTTTAAATAGAGATCATGTACATAGAAATGCCTATGGGATCTATAAAAAAGGTAATAGAACTAATAAGTGAATTTAGTAAAGTCATGTATAAAAACCAACTGTATTTCAATATACTAGCAAAGTGAAATAAAAAATCAAAACAATTTACAATATGGAAAGACAAAGGGTTTAGAACAACCAAGTGTTGGATAGAGAAGGAGCAACTGAAACTCTCATACATGGCTGATGGGAATGTAAAATGTTAAAAGCATTTTAGAAAACAGTTTGACAAACTTTTATAAAGGTGACATACCCATATCATTCCACCAAGCAATTCAACTCCTAAGTATTTATGTAAGAGAAATTAAAATATGTGTCCACACAAAGACTCTTACACAAATGCTTATAAGAGCCAAAACCTGAAAACAACCCACATGTTCATCAACAGGTGAATGGGTAAGCAAATTATAGTACATCCAGACAATGGAAAATCTCAGCAATAAAAGAGAACAAACATGTTTGTAACAACATGGATGAATTTTGAAAACATTATGCTGAGTGAAAAAATCCAGATTCAAATAAGAGTACATACCCTGTATTTCCATTTGCACGAAATTCTAAAAAAAGAGAGAGAGAGAGAACTAATCTGTAGTAACAAAGAAAATCAGCGGTTGCCTAGGACTGGAGCAGGGAAGACACTACTCGCAAAGGAGAGAAGGAAATGTTTGGGGTCATGTGGGTATTTTAGATCTTGATGTGGTGATAGTCACATTGGTAACATATCCTTGTAGCTGTGTACATTATACCTTTATAAAGTTGACCAAAGAAAAGGTCAATACATGTTAATTGCCAAATGACTAGTACAGACAATAAATTCTGTAGTTTTTCAAGCTAGGCTTCACAGAAGAGGTAAAATTGGAATCGCCCTTTCAGGAGAGATAGGATATAGATATGCTACATTTAAAACAAAACACAAAAACAAAACACTGAGCAAAGCAAAAGTCAACACAGGCATGAATGCAGAAAGAGCAGAGTGGGTGGCTTGAAGGGATGGTGGTAGTATCTTTAGACTGAAGGCACAGGCTCTTACAGGGGAATTGTGGGAGATTCAGATGGAGGGAGGAGAAAGTTAGGGGCAGAATGTTGTCAGAACAAAGAGAGCGATCTTTATCCTTTGGGTACTGAATGACCTTTTGAGATTTTTGAGCAGGGGAGTACGTTAGGCAAATGAATCTGGATTGTGGTGCAGGAAGAATCAACAAGGAGAGAATTTGCTGGAGTTCAAATGACAGACTTCCAGTAGTCCTGGCTGGAGAAGATCCAAGATTGAACTAGAGTGGGGAAGGCAAAGAATGGAGGTGATACAGAGAAGGAAGAATTGACTACAAATATTAGGTTAGACTCTGGATTTGTGAACAAGGACAGAGTAAACAATGAGTTTCCAAGCCTGGGTAGCTAAAATGACAGGACAATTAGTAGAAATATGAAGCAGCCAGTTTGGGGAGAAAGATGTTGATTTAAGTTTTAGGTGTCAATTATCTGAGAAACCTACCTTGACCCTACTCTTTCCTCTATCTTAAGACTGGATGAAATGTCACTGGATACACCAAAGTGTGTCATGCTTAGCCCATCACATTTATCGCCTTGTGTTGTGACTATCTACCTACCTCCCCCAGTAGGCTCTATAAAATTTGAAAGTAAGGACTATCTTTCATTAGTAGAGCCCAAGGTTTTGCATATGTGCTTGTAAGTATTTGCTAAATATGTACTGAATGTTGAATTTGAGAGGATAATGGAACGGGAAAGTGGTTGTGTTCCTCAGGTGATTAGAGTGGTGAGTTTAGGATATATAGTCTGGGGAGGTATTTACATAAAAGTGATTGTTGAAACCATGATATAAGATTCCTAAAGGACAGCTTATAAACAAACCTCCTGTGGCACTCAATGTTTTCATTACTTACCTGGCAAATTTGCTCCAAAATGAGAAGCAGGAGAGACCAAGAAAAGGCATGCAAGCCTGCATTAACCATTTGTCAAATTAACAACTTCTGGATATTCAGGAATTGGCTCTTGAGATAATTGGCGTGCGCGCACACACATACACACACACACACAAGGCTTTGCCTGACATTTGATGTTTGCCTCTTCCCTTTTGTACCTCAAATAATGAAACAGTGACATTTGAGAAAGTGGGAGAAAAATTCTAACAGCATGACTGCGTTTAGGTTTTTCACCCTGGTTGAATACTGATGCTCCACCACTAATCACCTATACGGGCTCAGACAAATTACTTCATCTCCCTGGGTTTATGTCTTCTTATCTGAAAAACAGTGGGTTTAGTACCTACAGCATATTTTTGTTGAGAGGATTAAATGAGGTCCAATATGCAGAACTCCTAGAAGAGTGCCTGCCACATGGGAAGCATGCCATAACTTTTAGTTGGAGGCGGGAAAGTATGGTGGAGAAGAGGATGGCCTTTGGTGACCACCTCTGGGCTTGAACTCGGGCTCTGCCACTTACTAGGCAAGTTACGTTTTTGTGCCCTGTTTCCTCACCTGGAAGGTAGGGGTGTTATTAGTACCTCTATCACAGGTTTGTTACGAGAATTACATGAATAGGAGGCACCTGGAACACTGGCTGACGCATAGCAAACATCATGTCAGCATTAGCTAGGATTACCATCACTCCCTTACTATCTTGATTCTCAAGCCCATCTCCAGCTCCGTCTGGTCTCTTCACTGCCCCTCCTCCATCAGTAGGAGGACGACTGGTGGATGTTTTCTACTAAGTTCATACAGTGACACTAGATGGGGTTGCGAGCTAAAGCACCTAAGAACTGCTGGGCTGCCACATTACATTTTTGGAGCTGAATATGACTTTACGAATGTTCTAGTCAGTCCTTTTTATTTTGCAGATGAAGAAACTAAGGATCAGGGGCGCCTGGGTGGCTCAGTCATTAAGCGTCTGCCTTCGGCTCAGGTCATGATCCCAGGGTCCTGGGATGGAGCCCTGCATAGGGCTCCCTGCTCAGCGGGAAGCCTGCTTCTCCATCTCCCACTCCTCCCTTGCTTGTGTTCCTGCTCTCACTGTCTCTCTCTCTCTGTCTGTCAAATAAATAAATAAAATCTCTAAAAAGAAGAAGAAGAAGAAGAAGAAACTAAGGATCAGAGAAGTTATCTGATGTAATCCCTGCCTACAATTGTCTCAGCAATCCAGTCTCCCCATTTCTGGCAAACCCAATCCCACTCTTCATCAGAAACAACTGAATAATAAAGCTGGATGTGCTTACAAATCCTAATTTTTTTCTAGAATCATTTGATCAAACCCAAATGATCCTGTAAGCTCCACAGGAGCAAGAACAAGCTGCCGTCATTCACTGACTGCTCTGTCTGGCCTGTGGTAGATCCTCAGTTAATACTCGTTGAATGAATGATAAGGATCTATCAAATTTAAAAACTTCTAGAGATTTCAAGTCTTCCTTAATACTTATTCCAATGCTCTCTGAAGGGGATTCCTCCTAACACAGTCTCATTCTCTTCATGGATACGTCAAGCAATCCTTTTTTTCTTTTTCTAGTTTCTCTGAAGATGTTAGACCTGGAGAGAACTTTGGAAAAATCCCCAGTCGAAATTTTTCATTTTGTCAATGAAAAAACTAAATTAGGTCCATGATCATCTAACAAACTGGATAGTGGCAGAGCTGAGATTAGAATCGCCCTTAGCTTATCATCCTTAAAAAATAATTCAATCTGCTTCAAGATACTATCAAATATCTCCCACCTGTCCTTTAAATGTTCCCTAACCTTTCCTCCAGGTCATATTCTCCAGAATATTATTAATTTTGATGACTTCCCGCTGGGAGCAGGCTTACACCATTCATATCTTTCCGTTCCCTGAGTCCAGGACAACTAACCTACCTTATTACTGCTACTCGTGCATCTACAATTTGTCCCCCCACCCCTGTTCTTAATCCCTGCCCTTGAGAAGAAAAAGTAGCTCCTCTTTCCCATCTGGACCAGCAGGGATGGGTTTTCAGATATTCCAAGGAAGTTGTCCCTGCCTGGTTAGTTTCAAAATAGACGGATGTATCATGTGGATGGAGGTTTCTGTGATTTGTCCTACATAATGGACCACTCTGCCCGAAGGTAAGCCAGGAGGCTAAAGAATGTTGTTCATGAGACTTGTGCTGCATACGTGACTTTGGGAGCCTGAGTAGTTGACATTAGCTGGCTTCCTGGTCAGAATTGGCCCTTCTGGTCTAGACGCCAAGAGCTGAAAATCTTACCTTACATCCCCTCCAGCTCCAGGCTGGGCTGCCCACCACCCCCCAGTGGAATCCAGGAGGGGAGGCAAACACACCTAGCCCAGGCTCCTTGAATATGTAAAGACATGATAACATAGGAATGCAGCTCGCTCCAAACTGCACATGGGCAAACAAGTGTTTAACTTCAGACCCTGTCATTTGCCCTATAAATGTGGCCCTTATGGGGATTATCAGCTGGAAGTCTCACCTGAAGGGAGGATGCTCTGCCCCAGCCTCTCAGTTAGGACCCCAGCCTGGCTGTCTCCACGGGGCTTCCCCAGCTAATGAGGTTGGATGCTGTAAGTACCCGATTGATATAACTTTGTCTTACTCTCCTTTATCACTTACTATTGCCCTCATTTATGAGCAGATTTCCCTTTTCTTCTTTCTGTTTCCATTAGGTTTTTATAATATCAATCAAGTGTTTTTTCCCTTTAGAAAGGGAGAGTAGAGCTGTCGTGTTTTGTTTAGAATAAAGGACCCCAGACATCGAGGACACTTCCTGGATTGTGCCAAGATGGTGTTTACAGTTCTATTTAGAGCCTCAAAAGTGTGTTGGGTGCTGAGATAACATAACCCAGGACAATCCCTCAACAGAGTGTTCCCTGGCTGTGCTGAATGACACTCAGGTTCTGTTTTGTTAACACCAGGAAATGAAGAATTTCTAGAGCCAAGCACTGTCTCCTTTGAACCATTTCTCTACAGTTCTAAGGGCTTACTGACTTATTTCTTTACCAACCCTATGATCTCGTTGTGGTAGATTTTTTTAAATGGCCATAAATTCTTCCACAACTATCAAGAGGCGAAATCTGTCTGCCTACTTCTTAAGCCTGACTTGGCCATATGACCCACTTTGGTCAATGGGACATTGGCAAAGGTGATTCATGCTGGGCCTTTGAAAGAGCTCGAGCGTTGGGGTTGTCCTCTAGCTGTGCTTGGAACCCTGGAACTACCATGTGAACGAGCCCAATCTAGGCTGCTAGAGAATGAGAGGAAAGACAGCCAGACCCTTGCCAAGACACTTCTTTTTTTTAAAGATTTTATTTATTTATTTGACAGAGAGACACAGCAAGAGAGAGAACACAAGCAGGGGGAGTGGGAGAGGGAGAAGCAGGCTTCCCGCCGAGCAGGGAGCCCGATGCGGGGCTCGATCCCAGACCCTGGGACCACGACCTGAGCCCAAGGCAGACACTTAACGACTGAGCCACCCAGGCGCCCCGCCAAGACACTTCTAAATACCAAACATGTGTGAGGACATCCTAGATCATCCAGCCGCCACTCACATGCCAGCTAAATGGAGAAACATGAGTGAGCCTGAGCCTATCAGCCAAGCCCATCCAGACAAAGCTTCTCAACCAACCCACAGAACTGTGAGATAAATTAATGGTTACTTTTTAAGTCATTACACTGTGGGGTAGTGTGGTATATAGGAAACACTCCCTGATATATATGAAGGGGTAAAGACTCCCTAAAGAAATGGCAATCAGTATTTTCTAGTTCCCTCCTCATCCTCCTGTTATCTAGGTTTAGTTAGCCATTCTGACTGTACGTGATATTTTATTTAAGTGTAGGAGAAGCAGAGTATGGCTGTTCCTAAAGTGGGTTAGCCGCAGGTTTAGACTTAGGTGCCCTCCACATAGCAATCCATCAACAAGGGTCGTGTCTTTCACAGGTGTTGCAATGTCTTGGGAATTAAAGTCCTATCTCTTTACGCACAGATCTGATGTAGTTTTGGGTATGTTGGTGAGTTTGTGGGTTCCAGAGCCAAAGGCCAAGAAAGAATTCTTGAGATGTCTTTGGTGCAAAATGGTGGTTTTATTGAAGCACAGGGACAGGACCCGTGGGTTGTGAGGGGTAGCTGATTATATGCTATGGGGTTGGGGATGGTAAGGAAAAAGGGAGGTTTTCAAAAGAACTTTCATATGCTAAAGAGGACCTACAAGATACTGGAGGCCTTGCCATTGTCAAGTTAGGGTTGTTTTTCCCTCTAGTAA
>NW_028051005.1:0-406 GCF_054177405.1 Leptonychotes weddellii
CATCGGGCTCCCAGCTCAGCGGGGAGCCTGCTTCTCCCTCTGACCCTCTCCCCTCTCGTGTTGTTTCTCTCTCTCTCTCAAATAAATAAATAAATAAAATCTTTAAAAAAAAAAAAAAGAATTAAAAAGATGTTGAGAATTTGATTGATTTGCTGATCTCTGTTTTCTAACTTTCTATATTTTGACTTCTATAATCCATACAAATGAATTTATAGACTTTTTTATATATACTGAATAAAAATAGAAAAGGAATTCATTAAATACTCTTTAAAGAGGAGGGCCTTTATATTACAGGGTAAAGAGCTGATCATTTGGGGGGAAAATTGATTAGTCTTGTAACCAAGCTGTTGTTTAAAGAAAATCTTTTTTTTTTTTTTAAGGTGGACCAAATTGCGAATTAACATGC
>NW_028051006.1:0-406 GCF_054177405.1 Leptonychotes weddellii
TTGTCACAAAATCCATGAAAACAAATAATTCTACAGATTCTCCTCTACTATGGAGGATTAAAGTTTGAGGAGCTGGATGCTCCCTAATTTCTAATACCAGACATTCTACTTTTGGAAAAAGATAAATCTCTCTCAAATATTAGGTTTCTATTACTCAATGACCTAATGATATTCTTGTTTGTCTTGTTTAAAATATTCTTTTTTTTTTTTTTTTTTTTTTTTTTTTAAGATTTTATTTATTTATTTGAGAGAGAGAGAATGAGAGACAGAGAGCATGAGAGGGAGGAGGGTCAGAGGGAGAAGCAGACTCCCTGCCGAGCAGGGAGCCCGATGCGGGACTCGATCCTGGGACTCCAGGATCATGACCTGAGCCGAAGGCAGTCGCTTAACCAACTGAGCCACCCAG
>NW_028051007.1:0-406 GCF_054177405.1 Leptonychotes weddellii
GTCTGTGCAAATTATTTGCCCCCTTTTTATTAGGTAACTTGTCTTCTTATTGTTGTAAGAGCTATTTATCAATTCTAGATATCAGCCTTATCAAGTATATGTTTTGCAAATATTTTCTCACAAGCTATGGTTTACTTTCCATATTCTTGGCATTTTGAGAGCAAAAGTTTTAAATTTTGATTAATTTATTGATTTTTTTCTTTTTTCTTTTTTTTTTTTTAAAGATTTTATTTATTTATTTGAGACAGAGAGAATGAGAGAGAGAGAGCACATGAGAGGGGGGAGGGTCAGAGGGAGAAGCAGACTCCCTGCTGAGCAGGGAGCCCGATGCGGGACTCGATCCAGGGACTCCAGGATCATGACCTGAGCCGAAGGCAGTCGCTTAACCAACTGAGCCACCCAGGCG
>NW_028051008.1:0-406 GCF_054177405.1 Leptonychotes weddellii
TAGAGAGACCGGGGCTTCCCAGGGAGGGTCCTGCCCCAAGCGGCGGGGGACAGTTAGAGAGACCAGGGTTCCCCAGGGAGGGTCCTGCCCCAAGCGGCGGGCCTCCGAGAGACCGGGGCTTCCCAGGGAGGGTCCTGCCCCAAGCAGCGGGCCGCAGTTAGAGAGACCGGGGCTTCCCAGGGAGGGTCCTGCCCCAAGCGGCGGGGGGCAGTTAGAGAGACCGGGGCTTCCCAGGGAGGGTCCTGCCCCAAGCAGCGGGCCGCAGTTAGAGAGACCGGGGCTTCCCAGGGAGGGTCCTGCCCCAAGCGGCGGGGGGCAGTTAGAGTTCCCAGGGACAATCCAGCATGGTACCTCAGCTGTATTACCTTGATTAACTGTCTCTGAAGCTCAGTTTCCTGGTCTCTGT
>NW_028051009.1:0-406 GCF_054177405.1 Leptonychotes weddellii
GTCACCATACAATACATCATTAGTTTTTGATGTAGTGATCCACGATCCATTGTTTTCGTATAACACCCAGTGCTCCATGCAGTACGTGCCCTCCTTAATACCCATCACCGGGCTAACCAATCCCCCCTCCCCCCTCCCCTCTAAAACCCTGTTTGTTTCTCAGGTCCATAGTCTCTCATGGTTCATCTCTCCCTCCAATTCCCCCCGCTTCCTTCTCCTAATGTCCTCCATGTTATTCCTTATGTTCCACAAATAAGTGAAACCATATGATAATTGACTTTCTCTGCTTGACTTATTTCACTTAGCATAATCTCCTCCAGTCCCATCCATGTTGATGTAAAAGTTGGGTATTCATCTTTTCTGATGGCTGAGTAATATTCCATTGTATATATGGACCACATCTTCT
>NW_028051010.1:0-406 GCF_054177405.1 Leptonychotes weddellii
AAAGAAGAGAAAACAGAGACAAAGAGAGTTGAAGAAAGAGGAGTGAAAGCCCTAGAAGTGTGAATACCGCTACTGAATCAGCTGATAGCAGTCAATGCGTAAGAGAGTGGCAAGGATAAGTGGCTGACATCAAACACTGATGCATTTGATTTCAAATGTCAGAGGTGGGGTGATGAAAAAACAAGGTCTTAAGTATAATCATGGTTGTTAACCCTAAGTCCCCCACCTCATTTTTCCCACTTCTTAGTTCCCAAGCACTTCTATAATCTCTTCCCCTTGAGTGTGGGCTTCACCTAGTCACTTGCTTTTAATGCATAGAATATGGGGTGGAGCAAGATGGCGGAGGAGTAGGAGACCTGGATTTTGTCTCCTCTCAGGAATTCAGCTGGATAGGGATCAAACCATT
>NW_028051011.1:0-406 GCF_054177405.1 Leptonychotes weddellii
GGAGTAGCTATTCTCAACACCTTGATTGCGCCCATGTTGAACCCTTTTATTTATACCCTGAGGAACCAGCAAGTAAAACAAGCTTTCAAAAACTTGCTTCAGAAAGTACTGTTTTCTAGAAACAAATGAAAGGATGTATTAACATGAATGGATGTCAGTGTGAAGATCCAATAAAGGACAAATAAAATTTCAACTTCTACAGTATCCTCCAATATCCATCTCACAGATACGTGCAAGGCTGAGCACTTCAATTTTTCTTTTAAACCGAAAGTAACTCTGTTGTGTCTTTCTTTCAAACCATCTATAGATTCCATTTCCTCATTGACTTACAAGTCTAAATAGAAAGCCAGTGGCTATAAAGCATACATCATTTTACTGATTGTTCTGAATAATAAAGATATTGTAA
>NW_028051012.1:0-406 GCF_054177405.1 Leptonychotes weddellii
GCCTGGGTGGCTCAGTTGGTTAAGCGACTGCCTTCGGCTCAGGTCATGATCCTGGAGTCCCGGGATCGAGTCCCGCATCGGGCTCCCTGCTCAGCAGGGAGTCTGCTTCTCCCTCTCCCACTCCCCGTTTGTGTTCCCTCTCTCGCTGTGTCTTTCTCTGTCAAATAAATAAATAAAATCTTTAAAAAAAAAAAAAAGAAATTATATATTCAAATTATTATTTATACCTTGAGCTTCAGTGGCACAGTTGGGACCTGCATATTTTTAAGGGAATGTATAAAGTAAAAATAAGAATTAATGTCAGTTGATTTTTCCCAGTGGAAATGAAAATCCTATGAGACTAACATACTATAGAAATGCATATGTGATCTGTGAAATATAAACATACCCCAGCTGCAGTAGACTG
>NW_028051013.1:0-406 GCF_054177405.1 Leptonychotes weddellii
ATGGACTCTGAAAAACAAACTGAGGGTTCTAGAGGGGAGGGGGGTGGGAGGATGGGTTGGCCTGGTGGTGGGTATTGAGGAGGGCACGTTCTGCATGGAGCACTGGGTGTTATGCACAAACAATGAATCATGGAACACTTCATCTAGAACTAATGATGTAATGTATGGGGATTAACATAAGAATAAAAAAAAAAAAAAAAAAAAAAAAAGAAATCTGGTTCATGGGAAAAATGTGGGTCCGCAGGCTGGACCTGGCAGGCAGCAGCCCAATGGAAAGCACCAGCCAAAAGGTGGGGAGCTTGTCCACCCCCCTCCCACACAGCTCAAAGCTTCATACCTGTTTCCTCTTCTGTCCTTGAGAGGAAATACCCTCAAAATAAATGTAAGAACTGTCAGAATTGACACC
>NW_028051014.1:0-406 GCF_054177405.1 Leptonychotes weddellii
GCCTGGGTGGCTCAGATGGTTAAGCCTCTGCCTTCGGCTCAGGTCATGATCCTGGAGTCCCGGGATCGAGTCCCGCATCGGGCTCCCTGCTTGGCGGGGAGTCTGCTTCTCCTCCCTCTGACCCTCCTCCCTCTCCTGCTCTCTGTCTCTCGTTCTCTCTCTCTCAAATAAATAAATAAAATCTTTAAAAAAAAAAAAAAAAAAAAAAAATTCAGTCCATACTATAAAAAAATGGCAAGAAATAATTGCTTTAGAGACAGGCAAACCGGGTGAGAACCTGGTCACTACTCATTCGCTGTGTTACCTTGGCTAGGTCACACTTAACTTCTTTGCACCTCAGTAGTACAAGCATTAGTAATATTTGTATAATGTGCTACGAATTCTAAAGTACCCCACATTTATCCCA
>NW_028051015.1:0-8999 GCF_054177405.1 Leptonychotes weddellii
GCGCCTGGGTGGCTCAGTTGGTTAAGCGACTGCCTTCGGTTCAGGTCATGATCCTGGAGTCCCTGGATCGAGTCCCGCATCGGGCTCCCTGCTTGGCAGGGAGTCTGCTTCTCCCTCTGACCCTCCTCCCTCTCATGCTCTCTGTCTCTCATTCTCTCTCTCTCAAATAAATAAATAAAATCTTTAAAAAAAAAAAAAATAATGGATAATAAGGAAACGAGTGATACATGAATGGCAAAAAATAGGAATTACCCAGTTAAGAGGAGGACTAACATTGATTGAGATACCAATATTTGGAATTGATGGTATTTGCAAAGAGCATTTCTTTTTTTCTTTTTCTTTTTTTTTCTTTTTTACCAAAATGAAATAGGGCTTATTTTATATTTTGAAAAACAATTCTTAAGCATAATTCTCATCAATGTAAAATTTATTTACTTAATTAAAAAATTTTAAATAATAGAATATTCTCAGGAATGGGCAATAAAACAGCAAAGAAGCACTGTGATTGGGCTTGAAAGATTCTGAATTGTGTTCTAGCCAAGTCTCGCTGATTTTTGATAGGCTAACATTTTTCTTTGTGTAGATTTCAATAATTTCTTTAAAGGCAACAAGCTTCTATAATTAAATACCTTTCACTGTGCAGTCTCAAGAGAAAGACTTTCTAAATTGGTATTGTCTTCATCTTGAAGAAGAAAATTGTCTATTTCAGTATCTTTTTGTAGGAAGATTGACCAAAACAGATGGCAAATAAATACATACTTTTTAAATAATTCTGTCATGAAATACTATAAGGGAACTTTTGCTAAAAGGAATGGCCTCCCTTTGAATTATGGGAAGTTTGTGGGTGTGTGTGTGTACATATATATATATAGATATAATTTTTTTTTTTTTTAATATAGGCTACCAAGGGTCTTGTCTTTTACCTTTTAAGTCCAGGGAACAGTTTGTCCTTGCCACATATATGTTATCAAGTGTAATGCTTGTGAAGCTTTAGAAATGAGCTAATGTCTCATTAAATAATAAAATACAAACATGAATATGTTATTTTAATATCTCCAAATAAATCTGAAGGTGTATGTTACACACTTTAGCATCAACACTAAGTTGTGCCTTGTGCATTTGCATTGGCTATATATGCAAAAGGATGATTAAATTAGCTGGAATGAGGTTGGTTCCTTAATTACTATAAAGTTCTACCTTGCAAATACTATAGAATAACTTGCATTTTAAAGTATATTTGCACATTTTATGTATAATGCTCTATCGTTGCCTTTGGGTTTTCTGTACAGATTGTTTTTGTTGATACTAAATGGAAATCATAGGCCTGAAATACGCTGTTCTTATGTGAAGTAAATTGATATAACCTACTATTGGCTATATTCTGTGTATGCTTCTTTATTTTGGGATCTTTTGTATAGGAGAGAATATTATCTAAATTGATTAGATCAAAGATATCATTAGAAATTATTGAGAATGTATACATGAAAAATTCTGTTTTTCAACTTTAATGTGAGGGTTGGGAGTTAACTTGGCAGACTAACAGTTCTTTGTGGCTGCCTTATAAAATAATTTATATTCTTTATCAGCCTCAGAATTATACAGTATTGCTATTATATCATTAGGCAAATTCACATAATTATATAATAGTTGAAATTCAGAATTTTTTGTAAATCCAGAATTTGTTTTGAGGAGGTATTTTACTTAATTTGACAAAATACATGACCCAATAGTAAGTATAATGTGGATGATAAATGGGTACTTTATCACACTTAATTCTTACATGTGCTTAGAGAAGTGTATCTCAGTATCCATATCACTTCCAGCCATGGCTCTATTTTCTGTATTACATCTACATTTTTTACATTTCTGATTCCAATCCTATTTCTGGAATCAAATAGTTTTAGACTTATTCTGAAATGGTAGTGTATAGGCCATATCCCATGAGTTCTTTAGGGACAGATAAGTACTCACAATGTTCAGGCTCTGTCTGAACTTGGACTATTACGAAATTTTGGGTAGATGGTTTCTGAGGCTACTTGGAGTACCTCTGTGAGCTATATATACCCTAGATGTTGAAGAACACTTTTTTTTCCTCATCCTGGAAGCCATAGGAGTCTTAATAAAAAGAATTTCAATAGAAAATTAACTTTTGAGTTTCTTGATAGCATGCAGAAAAACAGAATGAGTATATATATTTGATTATTAATGTGCAGGACCATCGGCCACTTGGCCCTGGCACCGGTAAGGAGTGGAGGCGCACCTCTGTAACGCCGTAGCCGCGGATGTTGCTTGACGCTGTTGCAGGTGGAACAACAGCGAGTGCCCAGCACAGACACTGGTTTCACCTCACCTTTGGGAGCTCTCATAGGTGTCGTGTGCTTTCCTGCCTCCATACCTTCCTTTACCGCCTTCTGTTACTGTGCTACACTGTCCTTTCTTCTCTGCTGCTCCAAATCCCATTACTTCCGCTAAGACCTAGCTCATGGCCTGTATCGTCTCTGCCAGGAAGAATTCCTAAACTACCCCCAGTCCTACCTTTGGCTTCCTAGATTCTCTGTGAGGCTTTTTATAAAATAGATCATTTGAAGCGACTTTGTTCTTGCTGGTCTAGTGAAATGATGAATTTCAGTCTTGGTTACTGGGGACTAAAATCAGAGGTAGGCCAGGACTGGCTCCTGTTGGCTTAGGAGAACCAGTGCCCATCTCTTCGTACCTGTGAGTTCCGTGAGCTCGTTTTGGCAGCTTGAAATCTGCTACGGTGGGAGGATTCGTGCCACAGAAATCAAATTGCAGTTAGCGTGGTGCCACACAAAACCGAGTCTGTCTGTAATTGAAAAATTAATATTATTTATTGCATTTACAGAAATTACATTTTTAGAGTCATAAAAAGCATTTGATAAAATCCAGTACCTATTTATGATTTTTTTTTAAAAAACTTTACAAACTAGGAATAGAAGGGAGCTTCTTAATAAAGGACAACTGCCAAAAAAAAAGAAAAAGAAAAAGCACTGTAGCAGGCATCATACTTCATTGTGAATTATGGAAAACTTGACTCCGGCTATCACTACTTCTCTTCAACCTTGGACAGGAAATTCTAAGTTTAGGGATTAAAAAGGAAGAAACAAAATTGTTATTCTCAGATAACATTGTATATGTAGGAAATCCAAATTAATATAAACAACTTAGAACTTGAATTTAATAAGATTACAGGACGCAAAGTTAATAAAATCATGGTGGTTATCTGAGCAACAATTAGGAATTGAAATTACAAAAACAATACCAATTATAACAGTATCAGCATCAGATACCTCAAAATAAGTCTGAAATATATGCAGACCTTCACATAAAAAACTAGGATACATTACAAACAAAGGAAAACCCGAGTAAGTAGGGAGATGTTCATGAGTCAGAAGACTGTTAGCAAAGTATCCATTCTAACTGAGTTGATTCTAGACTTAATGTAATCTCAGATCTGGATCTGGGTGATATGCAGGTCACTCTGTACATCTATGTATGTATTCTGTATCTCCAAAAACAAAAATAGATGCTTAATTTATTGATTAAAAAGAAAAAATATTTTATAGTTTGAATCCATTTTTATAATAGTGTATTTCTCTTAGCTGTATGTTTTTTGTCCATTTATCTATATAATCATTCACCCAGATATCTGTACATATACATAGAAACAAATTATTTTCACCTTATGTTCATTTTATTATTTGTGGGTAGTGAGATTTTGGTTTTTTGTTTTTTTTTTTAATTTTCTCTACCTCTTTTATCTTCAGGTAGATTTTCAGATGTCACCTTTTCAGTGAGACATTCCCTGGTCATCCTATTTAAAATTGCAATCCCTCCTGATGCTCCTTATACCCATTCCCTGCTTTATTTTCTTCTGTAGCACTTATCATGTAACCTGCTGTATAGTTTACTATTTTTCTTATTTGTAATTTTTCCTACTAACATGTATGTTCTGTGAGAACTGGGATTTTCTTGTCTGTCTTTTTTTTTTCTCTCTCTCTCTCTCTTTCTGCTGTATCTCAGTATCTGGAACAGTGCCTGGTACCTGATGGTGCTCAATAAATATTTATTGAGTGAATGGAATCTTTGTATGTTTTTCTCAGTTTGAATACTTTACAATAAGCATGTATTATTTTTGCCCCTCTCCTACGTTTTTACTTTAAAAAAAAAGAAAATTAGGAATGAAAACAAATACATCAAGAAATTAACGGTGGCTAAATCTGGGTGGTAGCAGTATGGATGCTTGTTAATTTTTCCTTTGTTTTCATCTTTAAATATTTTAATTTCCCAAAATAAGCAAAAGTTTTTAGGGAAGAATTACAGTTGGGCTGAGAGCTGATCACAGGAATTTGTCTCCCTCTTTTGGAGCCCTATAAAATAACAGAACAGCTTTTAAGAAGAGAGTGAAAAAATAGGACAGCATAGATATAATTCTTCAAACAAATGGACTTTGGAAGAGTGCTATTCATCCAAACTGCCTTCCTGATTTGGGGAATGCCCCTAGCCTCCCACTACAGAACCAAAGTGGGGACATCCTGTTTCTTCAGCACGAGGCAGCCATCACAGGGACACCTGACTAGCTGTGGTTAATCAGATGCTGCCATCCAGGTCCGTCTATCTTGAGCACCACAAAGATGTCAGGACATTAAAAACAGGGTCATAGCAGCATCAATAGCATCTTACCCGATGGGAATCTGGTAGCTTGTGGTGGGACAGCTAATTACATTATGGTCTGTGATCCCATGGAATGAAGGGCCCAGCGAGGACAAGACATTGGGGAACTCCTTCGTAGCTGCTGTAGAACAAAATGAAGGCATGAGAACTTCAAGGACTGCTAGTTGAGGTCAGGGCAGGAAGAGAAACCCAGGGATCTTCTATGACTATAAACATTTCTTGCATTCACAGTACTAAAATAGCCAAGTGAAACTTAATACATGATTGTGCAGTTACCAAGTGTTATCAGTTGAATCCAGATTCAATTTTGTGGGGTTTTTTTTGTTTTTTTACTGTGAAGGTAAGGAAGTTTGGGAGGCAAAGAGCAGGGTGCATAGTATTGGGATGTGTATATTTATGAGGATTTGAAGGATTCTGAGTCTCAGGACATAACCTGGAGCACTGTGGATGGGAATGGAGTATTTTGGTGATCAGTCAAGAAAAGGAGAGCCTAGTTTCAGAAATGATCAAATCTTATTGATGTGGGTTCAGTCAACAGAGACTCTGAATTTAGTACTTTGGTTTGAGCTACTGGGAGTGGTTTTAATTGTTCGGCTGGTTGAAGAAACAATTTGACAATCGACCCAACTCGGAACTCCCTTAATATATAATGTAAAAGGAAGAACCCAGTATCTTTAGGAAATAGAAATGCTGGAGTATGCAACCATTGCAATAAAAACCAAAAAAAAAAATGCTGGAGTGGATTCACCTTGTAAGAACCTTCACAAGGCTTCACTGTTCCCAAAGAAGATCCATAACCCAGTCCCTTAACCGAGCCTTTGAGAGGTGAAAGAAATGCATTCCCAGTTATTTTACTGGCTCTTTGATTTCATCGGAGCTGGAAAGATCCTTTGGTTGCAGAAGTCAAGTAATGTCAATTAACCATTACAATCCAAGTGGACTTGGTCAGCACATGAGGTAATAGAGCTGGCATGACAGAATGATCTTCACCTCAGAGATCATAAGCAATAATTCAGTGATGCTGGAGTCCTTGGGACCAAAGTAAATGAAGTAAATGCTACTTCATTAGTATAACCAAAAAACTCCCCAAGTCTGGCCTCCAACAAGAGGCCTGACCATCATGGCTTAAAGCACTATTTTTCTCCCTTGATTTCTGTGGATCAGGAGCTCACGGGGTCTAGCTAGGAGCCATGTGCACAGTTGCGATCGGAGAGGGGCTGGGGCTGGGGCTGGAATAGCAGAGCACTGAAACGGCCGGGGGCAGCGGGACAGCTCCATGAAGTCTCAGGGCCTCTCCAAGCAGTGTCTGCATGGGCTGGTGGGGGCTTCCACGCAGCATGGCAGCCCCGGGGTGGTCAGGATGAAGGCTTCAAGATCCAAGTATCCCAGAGAGGTAGAAACTATATTCCCTTTAGTGGTGGTCTCAGAAGTCACAGTGCGTCACCTCTGCCGTACTCTACTGGTTGAAACAGTCACAAAAGCCCTCCAGTTTCAAGGGGAGAGGATATAGATCCCACCTGTCACTGGGAGACAAGGGAACACTGTGAAAAAGGCATTTGAGTTGAAAGATATCGTGGCCATTTTTCAAAAAAAAAAGATCTATAAGAACCAAACCTAATTACCCCTGGTGGAGCTGAGGGCTTGAGGGTCAGGAACTGCTGATTTATATAACCGGCCCACTCTACTGTTTGTTTTTATAACCATGGGCAGTTACTCTTTTGATTAAAAAATGAAATGAAAAAACATCAAAATCACCAAAAGACAAAGCAATTGCATGGTTAAAAAAATTATCAGATAGAAACCATGTAAGATAATATGCATGAAGAAAAAAAGTAGGGGTATGACAGAAGTCTCGTTTTGCTTAGAATTTATACATACTTGGCTTCGCCTCTAATGTGCTTGCCCTCAAGAAACATAGTTCAGCTAAACAGACAAATGAATCAGCAATTAGAGCACAACGCTTTTGAGTTCAGTGACAGATATGCGTGGGGGACCATGCAACTATGGAGGACGAGCATTGAAAGAAGACTAGAAGTAGAGGGGCAGAGAACCTTATTTGCCGTCCTTGGAGGGTGAATGTTCAACTTTTTATTCTGAAACAAATAATGGGAAAGATTAAGCATTCATTCACCCTTCATTCTTAGGAGGAAGAGTAATTTATACCAAGTTGAGAGAAAGCTAGTGCTTTTCCTCTCTCCCTCTTCCTCTCTCCCCTTTCTTCCCTCCCTCTCTCTCTCTCTGCTGTAGAGAGAACAGCAGAATGTAACCAATTTTCATTGGCAACCCCAATGAAATAATTGACCCAGGCAAATATCAATGGATGCTAAAACTATCGCATGAAACACAGAATATTTACCCAGCATTTGTTTCCTATGTTTCCTGAATGACAAACCACTCAAGATCAATGTCAGCTTAAATTACCATTTATTTTTTTTCTCATGACTGCAAATTAGGCAGAGCTCCATGGAGAGGGCTTGCCTCTGCTTCACGTGGTTTTGGCTCGGGCGGCTTGACCTGGGCTGAAGAATTCAAGATGGCTTCACTCCTATCTCCAGTGCCTCCAGCTGGACTGGGGGGACCTCTCTCCTCTTTGTGGTCTCTTATCGTTCCGTAGTCCAGCCTGAGTTTCTTGGCAGCTTGAACCCAAGAGGGCAAAAAGAGAAGCTACAAGGCCTCTTAAGGCCTAGGGCCCAAAATAAGGATAAACCACTTCCACCACCCTATAATTAGTTAAACTGACTTACAAGGCCAGTCCACATTCAAGGGATGAAAAAGATTTCTACCTCTTTTTTTTTTTAAGATTTTGTTTATTTATTTGACACAGAGCACAAGCAGGGGGAAGGGCAGAAGAAGAGGGAGAAGCAGGCTCCCCACTGAGAAGGAAGCCCGACGCGGGGCTCGATCCCAGGACCCTGGGATCATGACCTGAGCCGAAGGCAGATGCCTAATGACTGAGCCACTCAGGCACCCCGGATTCCTACCTCTTGATGGGAAGAGCAGAACATGCTAACAGAAATAGGAGGAATTATTGGTGACAATCTGCCAACATTTCATGGTGTCCCTCCCAGATGACCTGCTGATTACAGAGGGGAATGTGGCCTTTACAATGGAGAGGTACTCTTGTCACCACCTTACCCAAGAAGTCCAATTAAATTGAGTATCACTTGTAGCAGACAAACTGACATGAGCTGCTGGGTAGGATGCAATACAAAATAGGCGTATGAAGTGTTCCTACCAAAAATGTGTGATCTGAATCTAATCAAGCCATAGACCTAACTGCTGGGTTCCAGAAAATTCAAGGGACAGAGAAATAACATCAGGAAGAACATTAAACAAAATAAAAGGTTGGGGAACTCTTCTAGATTAAAAGAAACTGAAGACATATAACCCAATAACCCAATGTAATATGTGAAGCTTGACTGGAACCTGGTTTTGGGCGGGGGGGGGGGGGGGCAGAAAACAGCTGTAAAAACCAACTAAGAGGTAACTGAAAAAATACAAATATGGACTAGATATCAGATATTATGGCATTGTTATTATATTGGGTGGGATAATTGTATTGTGGTTATATTGGTGTGTATTGCACCGTTATTTTTGGATGACATGTCCCGAAACATACACATATAAGGATGAGAGATGAAAAGTCCCTGAAGTCTACAACTTCTACTTTGAAGTCATATAGAGCAAATGTGACTAATAAATAAGACTGAAGGATTAAAGATCATTTCTGAAGGAGGTGAAGCTTGGGGCCAGTTTGAAAAACACATAGCGGTAGAATCCATCACTGACTAAATCCCAAGCACTAACACAGACCCACAAGTAGTCTATGAACAAGATCATGGAACTGCCTTTGTTATATACAACTGAACACTATTCCAGCCGTCATGGCAAGACATTTGGATGTAGGCAATCCTTGATATGGGAAGAGTTGTGTCTTGGGAAGTTGCCAGAACTCCAAGACTTCTATCCTGTTTTCCCAAAGACTTCTAAAAAAATTGTCAATGGATTCTTAACAGAATTATTTATGGCCTAAGACATCACACAGTGCAATAGTAAAAGGCTTCTGTATTCTTCATTGCAACATATAATGGTCTTAGGCCATAAAGAACTCCTTTAAAAATCCACTGACAATTTTAGAGAAACCTTTGAAAATTCCGTATTAAAGAAAAAGGGATTACATGAAAAAGTATCAACATGCAACAGAGCTCTGGATTATTAAACGAAAACATTAAAACTGAAAATGGAAGAAATTGGTAGCAGCCGCATGACAGTAGATAGGGTGGTGTAAAAATGGTTAACAGGTGTAG
>NW_028051016.1:0-406 GCF_054177405.1 Leptonychotes weddellii
CGCCTGGGTGGCTCAGTTGGTTAAGCGACTGCCTTCGGCTCAGGTCATGATCCTGGAGTCCCTGGATCGAGTCCCGCATCGGGCTCCCTGCTCGGCAGGGAGTCTGCTTCTCCCTCTGACCCTCCCCTCTCTCATGTGCTCTCTCTCATTCTCTCTCTCTCAAATAAATAAATAAAATCTTTAAAAAAAAAAAAAAAAAAAAAAAAAAAAGATTACTAAATTCCTTTCCAGTAACAGTTGTCATGTATCTCTGAGACAGAAGGTCATTTTCAGCTCCATAGCAAGGGGATCATTTTTTTAAATTTAAATTCAATTAATTAACATATAGTATATTATTAGTTTCAGAGGTAGAGTTCAGTGAGGGGATCATTAATGGCACTGGCCAGTGGAGTGAGGGGCCTTATAG
>NW_028051017.1:0-405 GCF_054177405.1 Leptonychotes weddellii
GTCCTTTTAAGAATACACCTTCCTCTAGTCCGGCCCCCAGACCGGCTGACTGGGTCGGCCTGGGGTGGTGCCCGGGAATCGGCATTCAAAAAAAAAGTTCCCTTGCGATACGATTGCGCAGCCAATGGCGAACCTGTAAACGCCCCGACCCATCCCTGCGGGTGGGCGGCTTGATTTGGGAGGCCCGGGGCTCGGCTCCCCTCCGGTCTCCTCCCGCCCTTCTCGCCGCAGTCGGAGGTGCGTAGTAGCTGGCCGGGCCCGGAGCCAGAAAATGGCAGCGGAAAATATCCGGATTGACCTGAAGGGCTCCCCAGCGGCTGTAAGCGGCCACGCGGCCCACCCGCCCCCCCCGCCCCGCCAAGGGAGGGGGCGAACGCAAAGTCGCAGCCGGCGAATCGCACCTGA
>NW_028051018.1:0-405 GCF_054177405.1 Leptonychotes weddellii
TGTTGTACACTGGAAACTAATGTAACATTGTGTGTCAACTACACTCAAATAAAAACAAAATAAAGGAGGGCACCTGGGTGGCTCAGCCCATTAAGAGGCTGCCTTTGGCTCAGGTCATGGTCTCAGGGTCCTGGGATCCAACCCCATGTTGGGCTCCCTGCTCAGCGGGGAGTCTGCTTCTCCCTCTGCTCCTCCCACCCCCATGTTCACTCTCTCTCTTTCTCTCTCTCTCTCTCAAATAAATAAATAAAAGAATCTTAAGCAGCCCACACATTTGTACTAGGGCTCCTCCTGCTGGACATTTTCTACAATTGCACTTCTGATTCAGATAATCTCAGACTTGATTTACTCAAAATTGATTTTTTTTTTTTGCTTTAAGATAATTAACGAATATAAGGGTATAGT
>NW_028051019.1:0-405 GCF_054177405.1 Leptonychotes weddellii
GTGATTAACATAACATAATAAAAAAAAAGAAAAAATAGCATGTTAAATAATTTCTTTTGCTTGGTTACCTACTAGAAGAGGTTTGCCCTACCAGTCTTTACAGGCAAAAACCAGGTTAAAAAGGCTCCTTTTTAATCTGAGTATTTTAAGAAATTAAATTAAAGGTACTCCCTAAGAGAATGTCCTGTTACCTTTTGTTAGCATTCTCTCTTTCATGACCTTTGAAAACATTTTGCTTTTCAGACATATCTTTCCTCCAACTGTTCTCTAGAAAATAAATTGAAAGTTCACCTGACGGTGATCATCTAATAAGGAATATTTTTCAATGTTAAATTGAAGCACATTAAAATGTGTTTTGATTTAGATATATTTTTTCCCTTGGAAGCCAAAAATTTTTTTTCAAGG
>NW_028051020.1:0-405 GCF_054177405.1 Leptonychotes weddellii
GACATGGGGTGTGGAGGAAATACCGAGAGGAAAGAGATATGGAGGGTGTCCTCGGGGTCTCACCAAGATAACTGGAACTGGAATGGAAGCACAGGACTCTCAAAGCTACCTGGCTGGGTATCAATCATCACCACAAAGAGTCTTCATCATTCCTTACATCATCACCACCATCACCATCATCTTTACCATTATCATCACTGTCATCACTATCATCATCATTACTATCCCTATCATCACCATTATCATCACTCTCATCACCATCACCATCACCATTATTACCAACGTCATCATATCACTATCATCACCATCATCATCACCATCATCGCCATCATCACCATTATCATCACTCTCATCACCATCACCACTATTACCAATGTCATCACATCACTGTCATCACCATCATCA
>NW_028051021.1:0-405 GCF_054177405.1 Leptonychotes weddellii
GGGCAGCTGCTGGAGGCCCCACCATCTAGAGCAGAGGTCAGCAAGCTTCTCCTGTCAAGGGCCAGGCAGTAAGGACTTGAGCCATACGGTCCCTCTGGCCGGGCTTCAAGTCGGCCCTGACGGAGCAGAAGAACACAGACGATGTTCTGTGGTTGCCACGTTCCACTAAAGCCTCACTGAGAAAAGCAGGTGGTGAGGTGGCCGGCGGCTATGGTTGGCAGCCCCTGATCTAAAATACTGCCGATGCCCACGGCCAGGGAAGCGGGACCACAAGGCATCGGGATCTCACCCCGGGGCTCTCCTACCGCGGCCTGGACGTGCTGAGTCTCCCGTACGCATGGTCCAGGGGCCTGAGCGGGTCGCGAGGTTCTGCCGGGCCAGAGGGGAGGGGAGCCAGTCCTCCGA
>NW_028051022.1:0-405 GCF_054177405.1 Leptonychotes weddellii
GGCAGCTCTGGAAGAAATCAGCTGATGGGTTGGAAATTGAATTAGAGTCAATAATCAGTACAGAAAGGCTGCTAAAAGTATCACAGTCAGGAAGGTGGGCTAAAGAATTGGAAGCAACATTGAGTTCTTGTAAAGCTTCTAGTTTCATGATTGGTTTAGGAATGCTCCTTATTCTGTTATCGTGAAGATCAAGTACCTTGACCTTGGGAGGTAAACATCTGAAAACAGAGTCAGCAAGTATATTTGAAGATATATTTAAACTTAATAAACTTTTAGTCCAAGCACAATTTCCTTCATTTTCATCATGCCTTAGAGAATTCTGGCTAATATCCAATTGTTGTAGAGACTTCATTTCCTTGGTCATATTAACTATACTTGCAAGTTCTTTTAATTGATTCATTTGTA
>NW_028051023.1:0-405 GCF_054177405.1 Leptonychotes weddellii
CACAACTTCATGTAGGTCACCTTCAAGGATATTAGCATCTCCGGAGCAAAGCCGAAGACTGCCAATTAATCACCAAAGGAGGACAGAAAGACTAGAGCAGGTGAAAACTGTGTGCGTGTGTGTGTGTGTGTGCCTGTGTCTGTGTTTAAAACAAACAACAAGGGGCGCCTGGGTGGCTCAGTCATTGGGCGTCTGCCTTCGGCTCCGGTCATGATCCCGGGGTCCTGGGATCGAGCCCTGCATCAGGCTTCCTGCTCGGCGGGAAGCCTGCTTCTCCCTCTCTCACTCCCCCTGCTTGTGTTCCCTCTCTCGCTGTGTCTCTCTGTCAAATAAATAAAATAAAATCTTTAACAAAAATAAAAATAAAAACAAATAAATAAATAAAACAAACAACAAACAAAAAGG
>NW_028051024.1:0-405 GCF_054177405.1 Leptonychotes weddellii
TATCCTTGATAATAAGATGGGAAAATATATCTGTATACTAATTAATCTAGATTACATTGAAATAGTTAAATGTCCTCCTCAAAGGGGTATAGACACATGAATCAATATCACTTATAAGAAAGCATATACCACTATAGTCCACCTTTGACCATCTGTGCATCAAGCTCATGAATGTTTTGCATGGGGAAAAACTGCGAAGCTAATTATTTGCCTGTTAAAAGAAATGGAGAGAAATAGCCAACACAAGGGAAGAGTCAGGATTAAAAGTTACAAGAAGAAATAATGTTTAAGACTGTTGAATCACAGACCTGTACCTCTGGAACAAATAATACATTATATGTTGGAAAAAAAAAAAAAGGAAGATAGTAGGAAGGGAGAAATGAAGGGGGGGAAATCGGTGGGGGA
>NW_028051025.1:0-405 GCF_054177405.1 Leptonychotes weddellii
TTTTTTTTTTAAAGATTTTATTTATTTATTTGATAGAGGGAGACACAGCAAGAGAGGGAACACAAGCAGGGGGAGTGGAAAAGGGAGAAGCAGGCTTCCTGCGGAGCAGGGAGCCCGATGCGGGGCTCGATCCCAGGACCCTGGGATCATGACCTGAGCCGAAGGCAGACGCTTAACGACTGAGCCACCCAGGTGCCCCAATACAAGCTGGATCTTAATGGCAGCATCATGGTTTTTTCTGAGTCTTCACATAGTCATTAAATTCGTGCAGATGGAAAAGTGGTCAGAGGTTAAGATGTACATGAACTTCTGAATAATGAAGAGTAGCTCTCTGGGCTGGATGCTCTTGGGCCCAGAAGGAGCAGGACTGGAAGACTGCAGAAAGGACTGGAGAAGTGGCTTGTG